>NW_009619711.1:0-19384 GCF_000690535.1 Cariama cristata
GGGCTGAGTGCTGGCACGTGAGGCCGCGGGACGGGCGCATGCAGGGATAAACAGAGGGGAATTGGGGCGGGAGGCCCCGGGCGGGGGGCTGTGCTGAGGGAGGGTGATGGCACCCGTGACAGTGGGGGGCAGAGCAACTCGGCGGGGTCAGACGTCTCAACCGCCATTACTCTTTAATTGAGCTCATTAGGAGGGGATTTTTTTATTGCGTTTGTCCAAAAGCTCGGACAGGTGTACAAGGGCTGAAAAACCTGAACTGGGTCAAAACTCTTGCGTCGCGTGCACCCGTCAGGTGTGGAAGAGTGGGGCAGTAGCTTCTGCGCTGGTGGGTCTGCCGTCATGCCTACAGGACAGCTTTTCTCACTTAGAGTTTTATAAAAAAATTTAAGCCTGGGATCAGGCAAGGCTTTAGAAAAGTATGCATCTATGCACCTGTCTCTGTCTTGATTTACATACATATTGTGAACATGTATTTTATCAGCAATTTTTCCACAATCATCAAAAATTCGGATGAAACCTACGCTGGTGGGTCTGCCGTCATGCCTACAGGACAGCTTTTCTCACTTAGAGTTTTATAAAAAAATTTAAGCCTGGGATCAGGCAAGGCTTTAGAAAAGTATGCATCTATGCACCTGTCTCTGTCTTGATTTACATACATATTGTGAACATGTATTTTATCAGCAATTTTTCCACAATCATCAAAAATTCGGATGAAACCTACTTTGCTTTGTGTAATGTAAGAAACCTATTCAGAGCAAATACAGTAGAAGAGAGGTTTTGGTGCGTGTTTTTTTTTTTAGTGCAGATATCTGTATTTACACAAACGCATAGAAAATTGTATTACTGAAAATATAACTTCACAGATGGGTATTTGCTTTGTAACTGGAGTTGCAGATCTTCTGGGTTTTTTTGTTTGATTTCTGGGGCTTATTTTCTTAATCTAGATTTCACCACAATGGGTAACTAATTCAAAGTTCAAGGGATTAAGAAATACCTGTGGTATTTGTCTGGCTTAAATACAAAGGTGTGCAAGTGTTGACTGGTAATTGTATTGTATCTTGCATTTTTTTTCATTCTAGAGCAGGTCTCGTAATTGGGAATTTATCAACATTTCCACTGGGGTAATTTTACAGGATTATCCGCCCTCTGTTCTTCCTGCTGGTTCATCTGGACTCTGTGGAGTTTGCTGCTAGCAATGAAGCCTTCTGTGGGGGTTTATTCATGCTATTACTGAAATGGAGCCCTTCGCATTTGGATTAAGTCTTTGTTCACTTTTCACCTGAATCGCTTGGATCAATCCATTTAGAAAAAGGATACTACCATGCATCTCTTTTCTGTTTCCATGTTGAAGCTGAACTCTCAATACAGTCTTGATGTGTTCAGGCTGTTTACTTTGCTTGAATTTTAGAGGAAGAACTGAAATATAAAGATAGATGAGACTGTAATACTGCATGGGCAGGTAAATACTTCTGACGTTTTATATATGAAGACTTGAAAACATGTAACAAAGGGTCACGTATTCAATGAGTATGGTACATTTCAAGGTAAAAATCATGGAGATCAGGCTGTGCTAGGTATTAGGAAGACATTCTTCTAAGCAAATGCAATGTTCATGATGGAAACCACTGTCTTTAAAATGGGGTCGAATGCTCCCAAGATTGAGCAAACTGAAAATTCTTTCCCAACAGATGAACAAAAGCATCTATTTTTAAAGGCATGGCAGTGTAAACAAAAATGGTCCTGTTAATCTATCACCAAAAAGCTAAGTATTTTTGTTTGTAGTGCGGGGTTTCTTATTATTTGGATTTCCACCATGCCTCGGAGGCTGGGTGGTGAACCACAGTTCCTCCTTCCAGTTGTGCAGCACCTGCTACAATAGGCAGTCCCTGCTGTAGAGGCTCTGGTTCTGTTTGCTAACAGACTCTTGAGTTTTAAATTATTTTCTGGTTTTGTCATGTAATTTTGGCTATACACATGTATATGTGCAGTCTGTACTGTTACATCCCTGGCCTAAATGGCACTGCGTTAAGCGAAGATGGTATATAGAGGGTATCTTTATGAATTAAGATGTCTTTCAGTCTTCAGAATTGAAAGAATATACTGGAATTGTCACTTATGTCCATAGGTCTTTTTGCTAGGAGAAATATGTGGTAGTCAGAGGTTACAGTTGTGTATGAGGAGCTTGAAAAAACTATCACTGACCTTAAAACCCCACAAGAATAATCTCAACGGACCCTGCCTCTAGATTGTAGTCCTGGTTGCATGAAACAGAGGTTGGCCCTTGGCCTGTTACCTGTAACATATCTTGGTTTTTTTAATCCATATATTGAGATTTTATACTACTTTTGGTGTCAAAATACTTTACTGACATTACTGAATCCAGTCTAAATTTAGACTTCTTCATGGTGTAATTTTGAAAGCTTTATACATAAATTGCTCAAACTGAGTCACTGCAGGGTTTCATCTGTTTTGTATTCCTTCTTCAGTGTTGGTGCTTCGCACTTGGAAGTGTGATTAATGTACAATATTCTGCAAGATTATTAGCATTGTATTGAGTGACATAGTTTATGTTCCTACAATGAAATTGGTTTGTAGAAGTCCACTCAACAGGGAACCTTGGCATAAGCTTGGGACCTGCACTCACAATTTCTACATTGAGCAATTTCTGCAGTTGAGGTCTTGAAGAGTTTACAAATGCTTAGGCGGGTCCCATAGAAAGATCTTTTTAAATGCTTAATGTGTACTTTGGAGCTACTAATTACACTTCCAAGATGGTGCTTATTTAAAAAAAAAATTGGCAACAACTCAGTTTTTTTCTTTTGTAAGAGTGCAACGTGAATCCTTTTGTTAATGCCTCAGAGGGCTTTTTTTAATTGAAGGAATCAAGGAGGGACTAGGAGCAGAAAATATATACATAGTTGTTTACTTTAGAACTAAAATACTTGCTGTTAGTATTCAGATTTATACTTTAATGGAGCTCTGCAGGAGGAGATAGATTTATTTTTTTTAAAGACTGGGAAAGCCGTTAGGTGTGTTATGGAGGCTGCCATCTAAACATTGTGATCACAGCCTCGATATTTTGGTGACTCTCTTGTGTCTTAGTTCACATTCCTGATATGCAACCTTTATTCTGCAAGTGAAGTGGCTTCCTACCTTAAGACCATCCTAAAGTTTCTATACAAGAATCTGCAAGGCCTCCTTCAGCTCTTTGAGCGTCCCCCTTTCTTTAGCAAGGCAGCAGTTTCAATCTGAAGATGGGGGGTTTCTAGAACATGCTGAGGCAATCTGAGTGATAGCTCATGTCATTAGAGTACAACATCTTGCCACTGTTAGGAGACTGTGAAGTATATCATAATTTAGTGTACTGCATATTACAAATAATATTGCAACTTTAGTGCTTGAGCTGTTTTGGAGTTTACTGATGAGCAAGGCGTGGATCCTGCAAATTGATCTGACTTACATGGCGTTCCACAAAAGTATCTCTCTGCATAGATCAGTTTGCAGAGTCAGGGATCAGGAGAAAAAAGAAACAAAAAAAACCAAAACGCAAAACTTTAAGCACTGGCTGTGTTTCAGAGGCAGATCCTTTCATGTGCTTTTAGGAACAAAACCCACATTGAACGAATACCTACAAACACAGGAAGGCTTGAAAGTGAACTAAAACACAACTGGGTTTCAGCATGCACTGTCTGATGTATATCACCTGTCAGAACAAGATGGTATTGTAATGGATAAATAATAAAAAGTATTAAGATGTTTTATGCCAAACGCTGACCGTTAACACTTTTTAATACTCTTTTAAAGAAGTTTTGACGGTTGTCCACTCAACAGAAGAGCTTTGCCTGACAAAGCAAAAGTCCCATGGACTAAGACAGAGGAGTTTCGGTACTGCCTTAATCACAATTCATCTGTAAATAGAGTACTTTCAGGAACAAGAGTTTTTAGGAACAAGTGATCTCTGTGAAGAATAATTAAAACTAGGAAGGAATCCTTGCTTTGCTGAGGAACATCATGAAAGATCCACCTCTGGAGATTTGAGAGCTGATCATACAATGATTGTCAGTCACTGCATAGGCGCTCTCTGTGTAGGGAGCAATGGGCTGGATCACCCCGTGGTTTCTTCTGGTGTTGTACATCAGGACTTTTCTCCAGTGGCAGAACTTGGAAAGCTGCTACTTTGGTTGCTCATTAACTCCACGTAGTCTACATCAGTACAACAGTTGTTGGGAGTAAACCAGCCAGTGACGTGGCTGGAGTGGTCATACTTTTTTTTTTTTTAAATCACCAACAATAAACTCCCTTTTCTTAGCTGGAATATCATTGTTGGTTTTCAGCACTGTCTCTCAAACGGCTGCTTCAACACAACAGAGAGAGGTGATGAAGTGGAACATGGGGGCAGGAAAGAAATCTCAAGTTGTCTTTGCTGCGCAAGAGTATGGCTGCACAAGAACAACATTCTCGGGCTTGTTAGTTTAATTTGAAGTAAAAACAATCTATGAATAGTATGGTTGCTTCTGTCAGGATGTGGCCAGATGGGTAAGGCATGAACTGTGTGAACGAGTTGTAATATCCTGAACTTCTTTTAGTTTAGCAACTCTAATATTAGCAACCATTTAAATATCTAGAAATTGTTTTTTAGGAAGGCAAAGATTTTTGGCTTTAGATCCTGGCATCTCTTGTCAAGTTCTCGCTCAGATCTATAGCAGGAGTGCTGAAAATGAGTTCATGTCCAAACTTCATTTAAAGTAGCTAGGTTATCTCTCACTCCTGAGTTCTGTTGCAAGGCTAAGAAAGAGCAATGTTTTGTGCAGTGACTTCATGTTTTCACCCACAAAACAACAAGAGATGTGGTAAGTATTCTGCAGACGCATAAAGGAAAACGCGGTAAGGAATGTTGTGGTATACGTGCCAGTATTTAGAATAGCTTACTGAGTTGGACTAAGATAAGAAATTGTCCAGTACTTACTCTAACCAAGAATTAATGTTCCATGTATCGTGAAGAATCATAACTAAGTTGTCAAATAGAATTGTCTGGACACAACTACTGGAGTGAGAGTTGGTATCGTATTAAAGTTTTTTTTTGGAGTGCAAGACCATTCTCATGAGCTTTCTGAAGACGTTTGTAGGTGAAGCTTTTAAGCCTTGGTCTTACTGCCTATCTGCATTTTTAAAACTTGAAACAAAATGCTTTATGACAGAACTCTTCCTTTTAAAGTTGATCTTTTAGGTTCCATCTTATTCATACAGTATATAATTATATAATGCAAATAAATTCTTAAAGTAATTAGTGAACCTGACTGATCTTTTAATGTGTTGGCATTTCAGAATACACTAAAATAGAAAATGCAAAAATCTGAATGTTGTCTAGTACTCATTAGCTAACCAGAGTGTTTCTAGGGATACCAGTTAAAGGTCAGCCTTTGCTTTGCAATTTGGTTTTGCGTTAGTGTTTGTTTTGTATACAGCAGCCTTTTACTATAGGCATAATTACATACAACTGCTGATAATTAAGAACTATTCTAATCATCTGGACTGTGTCTGTGCTATACTGAGAACATTTGGACATAGTATTTGTAATCATTAGATGCTGTGCAGGGTAAGGAGTGGAAACTTGAGTTCGTTATCACGAGTCAGGTAAAATAGATCTATCTTGTAGGTCTGTCTAGAAGATAGAGCAGTCAAGGACCTCTGTGCTGAATTGTGGCTTTTGTATTCTGACCAGTTTAGAGTTCTCTTTTGAACCCAAACTGGTCTTTATAGCAACTGAACATGGAAATGAAAATTGCTTCTTTGCACTAGTGAAACTACAGTAAATAAGTTTTTTTACACCTTCCAAGGTTTAGGGGGTTTCATGTACACCGTTAAAATATTGGGCTGCAGGTTGCTTATCTGATAGAAAATTGTGATTGCAAGTGGAGTGGAGGGATGGCAGGTTGGGAAGCAAAGGTTTGGAAAATGGCAGCCTCCTTACCCCTGCCACACAGCTTGTAACCAGCCAGTTTGCATTTCTATAAACAAACAGTTAAGAAGGACAAAGAAACCTTAATTAAATTTGAAATACCTGCAGATGAACACTTAATAATATGGTGTTCTTAAAAATATGAATGGACTGATTTTTGGACTTACCAAAATTAAAGCCTGATCTAAGTCAGTGTTATATAGCTCTATAGTCTGATCAAGTCTTCCTCATCTGAAAACAGCAAATATATCCTTTGGCATTTATGGCCCAGTTGATCTGAACCGGGATGCTTTGCTTTTCTTAAGTTTCAGGAGGGTTGCGTCTCATTGTAGTCAGCTTCGGCTAGATTAAGGGTTTTGCAGAACTTTGACAGCTTTATATTTTTTTTTTGAAAGAATATTAAGGCATTTGTAAACTTCTGAGTTTTCAGTAGTAGAACATATATATATGCACAATCAAATAACTCATCTGATTGGTCATATTCCAGATATACTCACATGAACTAATGAATATTGACTTAATCAGTATCTTGTATTTATTATTACATAGCTGTAATGCACGTTCACATCCCACTGCATTACCTAAGTCTGAAAAAGAAAAAGGGTAGCTTGTGGTTTTGTATTGGCAGTCAGGTAAGCTTCTAGTTTTAGAGGTCCTCAAAATATGATGAAGAAGCATTACTTCCCTGATGAAGCTATTAAATCTTAATATGCTAACAGCCACTAAAATGTGAACCTACCAAGTGAAAAAGCACTTGGAATGAATCAATTGACTTTGGGTTGACTCAACAGCATTTTTATTTTTTTAATTTAGATTACTCCAACATTAAGCTATAAATTGGGTTAAAGGGATCTTGACACTTTCCCACACATTATAATTGAGTCTCTTGGGGGTGGGGAGTGTTTCAGGAGTCATTCTTGTGCTGCTCCAGTTCTGCCTGCGCACACAGATGTTACATGCCATCCCTCCCCACACTAGGTAAAAGGAAATTTTTAATTCACAGCATGTATTCTGAAAAAATTCAGGTGTTACCCTTTAGCTAGTATCCCAATCTGATTTTTCCTACTCTTATTTCAATACTATATACTTGCTGTACAACAAAATAGTTACTTGAAGAGCCTTTTATAAATAAAATGCGAGGAGCGTTTGCACTAGTCAACAAATAGGTGTTTACACAACGGACTTGATATTTACCTAAAAGTAGCATACTAGTAGGAAAAATAATCTGTATTTTCTGGCAATACTGATGTTTTTTTGTCTATATTTCAGTAGAGCAGTCTTGTTCACTCCCACAAATTTTAAGTATAAGGTTGTATTTCAATAGATAGGCAAGTCCTCAAATTTCTCTTTATTCAGCATCAGAGTATTTGTAGTTTTAGTTCTAATGTGCTTTAGTATGGATTCCTCTAATTTGAGGAAGCTTTAATTCTTTCAAGTTTTTTCTTTTAGGCGGTGGCTTACACTTGCATTTCTGAACTTTGGTTTATCTACTTGCACAGTTGTGTATAGTAGCAAAATATAACCAGAGTCTATTTTACATAGCAGGATGCAAGTATTCTTCCATATTATGGTGTATACTGCTACTAATTGGGAAATCCAACCTGCAGGTGTATGTTAAGGTTTATTTTTAAAAAACCCAAAGTTTCAATTTAGTATGTTTCAAGTAAGACATTGATAGAAATAAGACTGACATGAAATTTAAAAGGCTTTGGAGGAACAGTATCAGACATACAGAAAAAACCATTTAATTCTCTAGTTTAAGTTTTATGTCTCAGGAGGGTGGGGGGGTGGTCCCAAATAATTTTAAGAGTTTAGCTGAAGTACATTAAATTTACTTCACATGACACTTGAGGTTTAGCTGTGATGTGTTGGGTACTTACTTCCTTTCCTCATCATGGTATCTTGCCTGTGAATATTTTTTCCATCATTTTTCAGTATCGAGATCACAATCTAGTGTGTTGCCCATGCATGGTATAGGCTGAGGATAAACGCAGTCATTGGCTCATCAGTTCAAGTGTGTAAATTCTGTAGAGACTGAGCTTGATCATAAACCCGTTCAAGCTTCTGTTGCTTTTCTGCAAGAAGACAGATGTTGCACCTTGTCATCCCGGCCAGGGACAGTGTCTGTTTACACAGTGTTGTTGCTTCATTTGCCTGTACTTCAAGCTGAAATGTAATTAAGTTCCCATAGAAATTTGTAACTTGCTGAGTCAAGTGCCACCAGTGGCAGGAAAGTGAAAACAGTAAGCTTGATTCATTTTGGAAAAGCACTTGTTTAAAGAATGGCTAGTGGGTCTTTGAGTCGGAACACGCAAATCTTAAGTTTTATAGTGGTGTATTTCAGTTTTTACCATGAAATTACCTTAAAGAATTTTTTCCAAAGCATAGTAGTTATCTTTTAGATGTAATTCTGTTCCCTTTGAAGAGGGTCACTGTTTGGAGTTTAAAGCAGTAATTTCTGTTCGTTCTAATAAAGCTTAGCAGTAGAGATTAACCCTTTAAATAGAGGTTAACATTTCTGGTTAGCCTATACATTGCTAGAACTGTTACAACTTGAAGTTATCTAAAAAGCAGTGTACTTTGCCTTCAGTTAAGATTTCAGAGTTTGTTCAGTGTTACTTTTTAACTGATGCAGGGGTGAGGGTAGTTGGAAAAAAGATTCTGCTTCCTGCTGCGTGAGATTTCAGCTAGGTGTGGCCAGAAAGACAATTATGGTGGTGTCCTGATTTCAGTCCCGTAAACAGCTGTGCTGCAAATCCACCCATACATTACTGCTATACAGGAATAATAATACAGGAAGCTAGGTTCCCTCATACTTATTTTTCCTCCTCTCCCTTATCTTTTGGACAGTTTAGTTCTCTTCACCAGGTCCTTTTGTTATCAGACAAAAGACAGTGCTGATGCAAGAGTGAAGTGAAAATACAGGGTCCCGGGGAGAAAGCAACTGCAGCAGGACCAGCTTAGTTCTGCTTCATGCGTTGGAAAACCACAGTGCAAGTGGCTGATGTGAGGGGGCAAGGAAGATCCTAAATTAACTTTGAAGTCAAGACATATCAGTCAATTTAAGAAACACTTATATTTATGGGGAAAGTCATTGGAACCCATTTTCAAATGAAACTTTGGATTGCATGGAAGAGAGCTTCAAGGTTAAAGGCACAAGGTTACAAATGAATGGTCTGGGATGACCTTCCAGTATTAGGATTTGGAGAAAGAAAGAAAGAGTCTCTCACGTGTGCTATCATTTTCTTACGAAATCTTTGAGCAACTTAATGGTTTATAATTAATAGGAAGTACTGTAGATTGTTTTCTGTCCTGCTACTTTTCCGCAGTGCAAGAGTCGTTCAGTTGGCCAGTAATACTGTACTACATCAATAAGTGGAAAATATACTTCAGTTATCTTGTTACTTCTAACTTTGTTAGATCTAGATTTCTATATTTTATTCACTGTTTCTAGCAAGAAGTTCAAGTAATTCGGCGCTTGATGAGATGTGATGCTGCTTTGTTTACTTCCCCCTCCTGGCTATCTCCTGATCTACATCAGTTTATTAGGGATAAGTAATATTAAGTAACAGGGGAGAAGTCAAAGTCATCAATGTGTCAAGAAGTTTCAGAAGCAGAGTTGTAATGCTTCAGCATAGCGATCTTGAGGTATTTCTAAAGGTACTCACATATTTGTAAACGAGATTTGTAGGTGATGCTTAGTAAGTGTTGAAATAGTTACTTCAGAATAGTTGATTAGATCAGATGAAGTTGTATCTGAACGCTAACCCGTGCTGCTTTCACTTGTTCATTGTTTTCTATGGACTTTTAGAATAAAAGTTTTCTTGCCTAATTTAAATTTTGATATGGAAGAAGTTGATGTTTCTAGGAGAGTTTTGGGGGCAAACTTGATATCTACATTTAAAGTAAAGTGAATATTATAAGGGGTCAATAGTACTTGGCCTACAGGAGTTGTCTAATACATTTAGTTTTAAAACAGAGTTAGTTTATCTGTGGTATTACAGAAAACGTTTCAGGAAGTGAAGAACTGCTGTAGTACTCTCTGTTGGCGTTTTTTTTTTAAAAAAACTTAACTGTTTACTCTCAAAGAAACCCTGCTCACCTACCTATTTTGATTAAATCCTTCTCCCCACCAACTTCCAATTTCATGAAAACAGCAGAAGGAAAGGACAGGAAAAAAAAGTCACCATCTTTCTTGCCCTGTTACTCAAAGCAGTTTCCCTAGACTATAACTTCTCCATTTTAGAGACATCATTTGTTGGTAGTTTACATAGTCATCTGGAGCATTAACTACCTTATAGTCCAGCTTCCACTTTACACATGCCTACAGCCTAGGAGACTTACCATTTCAAAAGTCCTGTCAGGCAATGGTCTGAACTCTTTTCATTCTTCTACAGCTGGCAGTGTAGCTAAAAGGGCTCAGCCTTCAGGCAGCTTCTTCTTTTCCAGGCCACCAGCCCCTCCCGACCCCACAGCCCTCATGGCTGTTTTGTAGCACAGCACGCCCACTCGCACTGCTGCTGGTGATCACACCATCTCTTGTCCAGGGCAGTTCTCTAAAATAACACCTAGCCTGGCTGTTGGTCACCTCACTGCACTCATTGCTTTCATCTGGAGAGACAGGCCGCAATCGGTACAGGTGCACCTCAACCTGTGAACGTTTGGCTTTGTCTCTGGCAGGCCGTTCCTGAGTGAAGCCAGAGCCAGCGCTCCATCCTCCACCTGCTGTGTTAGCCAACTTGGTCAGCTCTTCTTCTAACAGGTGGCCCTCCCTTGACTTTACAACCCTCAGGTTTTTTTCATCTCTTTCTGATCCTCGTCGTCCTTGACCTGCGCCTTTCCCTGACGGGTCTTGTCAGGCCCTGCTCTCCCTTGCCCCGTCCTGCTGCCTTTCTCTCAGTACCCTCTATCCAAACAGAGGCCTAAAACCCTGTCTGCACTGAAGACTCGCGATCTAATTCCCGATGGCAGGCCCTTTGCACTGTTGACCTCATCGGCCTCATTTAGCTCGGTTTCTTTGGGGTAAGAGGTGTTAATTCTGTGTTGGGACTGAGTGACCCAGAGCAGGAACGGGTAGCCACGCTCCTCTTGAACTCTCAAGCTCTTCTGTTTTTACAGCTATTTAAATAAGAATTTTAACAACCTGGTACAAGATAGTAAACAATTTCATTTGCTTTCAAGTATAGTTAAATGTCCTCTTCATTAAATTTATATAGTCTGGGGTGCGTTCTGGGCATCCATGTCATATCTTTGTTTATAAAGATTTTCTCCTTTGCGAGCTAACTGGCTGTGTGTGATAACAGCCTAATGTTCAGTGGTGCTTTCCACTGCCTGTGTTGGTGCAACTGAAAACTACAGGTGGTGTAAGCTCTTTTGAAAATGATCGTCATGATAGTTTAAAGCTGCAGTTATCAATGGCTCTGAGGTTGTTCAGCACCATTTTATGAGTCTTACTAAAAATTGCTTGGGTCTGACAAAACTGTATCACCTAATCTGACATTTACCTCAGCTTCTACATTTAACTGTAGCAGCTCAGGAGGCTCTAAATTTGGATTTGGGGAGGTGGAGAAAAGAGGAGAGACAGCGATTTGTAAAAAAGACTGATTTTCTTGAACTACTCCATGCTGTGAAGTTTTGAAATGGAATTCACGGTATTGCAGTTGTGTTTTATGATGTCCTGTGAAAAAGGACCCAAATTTAGCCTTGCTGTCAGATCCTGAGAAATCTTGAGCTCTCCGTGGTGGATAAAGATGTGCTAACACTTGGTGTGACAGTATCCTTGGTGCTCTGGTGTGGCCGATGGCAGTGATGCTGTCGGTCGTCAGCATCTCCTTCAGCTGGGAGGCTCTCAAGCATTTGCTGCTTTTTTTGCTCCTGGTAATCCTAAACAGCAGGGAATTGACCACTGTGAAATGCAGCAGTGAGAAAGGGAAAACCATCACGAGCGGGAACTTTAATGGGAGGGAGAGTAGTGCCACGGATGGACTGGGAGCACAAGGTCACTGGGATCCAGTGTTAAAACTTCAAATTCTTAAATCTCTAATTGTTTTAGCACACATTAACAAAACCCACTGGAAAAGTATGTCATCCTTTTCTGGTAGCAAGGAGCGATATGCTGCTGGTACCAGCAAGGCTGTTAATTAGTGCATGTGATTGAGTGTGCTCTGGGGAACATTAGTGTTTCTGTACTGAATGAGGTTTCTGTCTCTAGTATACCTGCTTCGTTCCTTGAAAAATTGGACCATATTTATTAATTCAGGGAGACACAGAAGAGAAAACGTCAAATGACCGAGGAGGGTAAATGTTTCCTGACAAACTGGAGCATTCCTATGTGGTATTGGTCTTTGTGAATTATATATAGCAATTTCAGAAGACATGCTCTATACGTTACTCTGCTATATGTTATTGCACTAGTTGCATAGTTATTGCAGGGAGAAGTTGCGCTTTTACCTTTCTGGTGGTTATAATCCAATCCAGTCTTATCTCCTTTAATTAGCTTAGTTTGAAGAAGAAAGTGTTACACTTGGTGATTCCAAGTGTACCCTGGGCACTCAAGTGCCTTCATTCTTTAAGGAGCTCCACCCAGCTGCTATTTATAATCTCATCCTTTTACCCACAATTCACTTTTTAAAGGGGAATTTCTTTTCACTGCAGAAATCTGGTTTTGACCAGTAGTGGGAGTGGGAAAGGGAAGGAGGGGGGTGAATTAGTAAAAGAGCTGTTGTATTAAAGTAAGTGTGTGGTGCCTAAAAGCTTTATTTTAATTAAGAAGCAAAATTAGCTGAAGGTTTTGGGGGGCTTTCCTGTTGTTTTTTTAACATGTTGAGTAAGCAGTTTCCAGTAAATTCAATAAACAGATAATAAGTCTGGTTGATAGTCTAATTTACTAACAGTTATTCCTTGTTTACTCTCTATATAACTACAAAAATTTTCTGATGTATTCACTTTGTGCAGGGGCATGAAAAAAATTAGAAAGCCTTAAAAGACCTGGTACTTAGGTGTGTTCATGTTTTTGACCAGTATAGCTTGTTCTTTGAGTGGTTTTGGGTAGTATTATAATATTGCTGTAATGTATTTTGCTTAATAATTGCCTAACATTGCTTGTAACATGTTTGTAAATGTGATTTGAGCCAGCATTGTTTAATTTCTCTTATTTCATATAAATAATTTTATAGCTTGTTGCTTTTGCCTTTCTGTATATATTTGGATATGGCAGCTTAAGATGGTGAAGTCTTTGCCATAAAAGCTCTTAGATATATGTAGGGCAATGTGAAAGCATTACTCCTATTTGTGTTAAATGCAATTTGTATCAGAAGTCTTATTTAACTTCAAAGCATGGAGCTAATTTGTAAATTAATATAGTATTGATTTATTTATTTAAAATCTATGTAAGCTGGTTTTCCTCTTAAACTGACTAAAGCCCAGATGTATTTCTCCTGGGACAGACGAGAGCTAGCTCCTGGTACAGGGAAGGTTATGGCACCAGTATGAGTATGTTGCTGTACAGGGAAGCTGGAAGGAGGGTTTTTGAAGAGGAATTTTTGCCACCTCTCTCGCGGTCTGTGATAGGATATGATAAAAAGAGATAAGAAATTAAAAGATGTTTTTGTAAAGTTATCAGAAACAATGTGAAATAGAGTGAGAGAAATAGAGTTAAATTTCAGTGCTAAACACCTGGCTGAAGAAAGTGATAGAAATGTCTACCTCAGGTACAATATTTTCAGATTGAAAAGAGTAGGAGGTTGGATTAAAAGCTGTCATTTTGCAGACTTAAAGAATTGAGGATCTCTTTGAAACCTTAATTCTTTTCTTGGATACTGAATTGTGTGAAAAGTTGAGAATTGCAGTAAGCCTGAAACCAATAGATAGTCAAGGTTATTAGCAAATGTTTTCTTTATAGTTTGTCTGAGGGAGAATGATCACCAGTGGTGGTGATCATCACTTTTTGGTTTCATTGTTGAAGAACCAAGAGCCTGTAGTAGGGTGGATTGATTTTGAAGGACACAGTGACATACCCATGGAAGGTGGCAGGTCAAAGTGTTTATGTTGGCTTACAGATTTTGTTAAATTATTGGATGGGGAGTTAGGCTGTCACCTGCCCTTCTGGGACCATGAGGAATCTGTGTTCTTCTATTTTGTAGCAGTCTTTCCTACTCGGTGAAGTTTGTAAATGGGCACGGGTTTATCTTTATCTGAAGTTTTGAAAAGTATTTGGAGCTAATGTACAATATGAAATTTATCTGAAGTGGAAATTACCTTTTAAAGAATTTTCAGTATGTAATATCTTAATTATTTGTCTTTTTGTCTCAACAGGAAAAGTACGATCCACCTGATCCACGGAGGATGTACACAATTATGTCCTCAGAGGAAGCAGCCAACGGAAAGAAATCACACTGGGCAGAGCTGGAAATAAGTGGTAAGAAACTGAGGAATGGTCTTGAGTTATGAACTCATTGCAAGTTAAGAGTAGCCTACGTAGTACGGGCTTGGACAAGAAGTCTGGAGTGGAGTTACCTTGAAGTGAGCCAACACACCAACATAACAGCTGCCAGCCTCTGGGTATGTGGAGGGAAGAGGCTGGGTTGGGATAATGCAGGGAGCTGTAGGAGAGGTAGGTTGAGGCAGGTAGGGAATCCTAACACGTAGGAAAGTTGGGAAGATGAGGATGTGGATGTGAGCTCTTTGTGTTTTAAGAAGATGGGGTGGATGAGAGCGAGGATTTAAGATCTAATTTGTCGAAGTAAAGAGGGTGAAGTTGCGTTGACATACAGACATGCGCTGTTATTGTAAGTAATGTAACAACAATATCGTATTAGTCCGTGACAGTATAGTTGCTATTGAAGCAGAAGTTTTCGGTTTAAAAGCAGTTGTAAATCTTCGCTCTGTTCTTGAGATATATTAAAAAAAAAAAAAAAGACAAGAAAATATTTTAAAAAACCTCTAAGAACTGTGCTAGCTTTGAGATACTGTTTGACTTTTGGATCTTTCCTTGAAAATAAGGTCATGCTCAGAATTCATAAACACAAATTCCAACTGGTGTGACACCAGTCTCTCTTGATTTGTAGAGTAAATTCTGATTTTGCTATATAAAGTGTGTTTACAAGGAAATTCAAACAAGTATTTTAAGAACTTAAAAATTATTTTGTGGTATTGTAAACTTGGGCTGAAATTTCGCTTAAATATGGATGTTCTTTAAGTGACTGCAAAAATTGCCAAGTTGTATTTCTAAATGACTGTCCAATAGAGAAATTTATGGAAGGAGGAATACAAATAGAGTTCTTGGAATTGTGAAGAGTCTTTCCGTCCAAATCATTGAATCTGTGTCTTGCTTCCAAGTGCCACATGCCTTAACATGTGCATAGCATTCTCTACTTGAAGGTTACAGATGCAGAAACCTAGTTAAATGCTGCTTCAGGAGTCAGCGTTGTGTATCGGCATTAGGCTTGGCTATCCACTCGGACATCTGCTGCCTCTGCATAGGAAATGCATTAAGGGATGGCTCTTCCCTTTCATGCCTGGTAATTACTATAAACTGATTCCAGCCAGGAGAGGTGTAGGTAGTGAAGAGGATGGATCAGTGATGTTGTTTGGAAATCCTTTCAGCCACAGGGCTTTCTTTGATCACATGTTTGCATTGCGTGAGGAAGAGGTGTTAATTCAATTTTAAAAATGCAAAGAACTATCGATTTGTATTTAAAACCTTTCAAAAGATTTCTTAATGAGCATTACAGTAGCATGAATCCTTTAAGAACTGTATGCATTTGCCTTGCAAAATGAAATGTGACAATGTTTGTGTTTTATTAATGTTCACACTGTCTTTTCCTTGCAAAATACTTGGTCATCTAATGCAGAAAGCTACAAATGTTTTAACTGCTCTCGTTTAAATCACTGAGGTTTTTCACTGCAGGCTTTTTTATGCCACTCACTTTCTTATAGCTCACTGGAAATGTTACCTGTATTAAATGTTTTGTTACCAGGGGCTGAGTCCCAGATACGTGTGTATCTGTGTAGCTTTCCCCGGCCACTAAATATGACTTCTTTTATTTTGAAGAAAGTCATTTAAGGAAAAGAATTATAAAGTATGTATGTGGGTATAGTATTAATGACCATTCTTAATATTGGTGAGTCATGGTGGGCTTTTTAAAAGCTGTCGCAAGTAACTTTTTGCCTTGGACAAACTGGTGTTGATACTCTTCTTCTAATGCTTTTGGTACAGTGAGATGGCTTCTGTTAATGAAAAAGGATCCACTCCTGGGGGGGGGGGGGGGGAAATCTTGGAAAGGAGAAATGTTTTGAAACTTTCTGATGATATCTCACATTCCTTGCATGCAGCAGTGTAAAAATCTTGATTCTGTCACACAAATCCATGTTTCCACCCTTCAGTTTATACAAAAATCATACCATTTTTTTAAGTATCTGGCAATAGTTTATGCAGCTTTTAGTTGAATGCCAGATGGAAATCCATGTTCTCAACTAAGCATCTTAGTCACCCTAAATATAGTGCTTCTATCTGTTCTTGGCTGGATTAATGCCATAGAATAAAGATTTTTGGTTTGAAAGATGTTGTGCAGAAATAAGAGGCAAACCAAAGCAGCGTCTTTCATCTCAAACATGAACTGTAATTGAAAAAAATTTTTCTTACACCTCTGTTAATTATTGAATTCGTGATCAGTTAGTAAATATGTCTTGTTTTGTATGGAACTTGAGAAAGACAGATGTTTAAACCTTAAGTACAAATTTGAAAAAAACAATCTAAGCATCCCTGGCAACACCTTACATTCTCTTATGCATTGCCAAATTTGTTCTGAATCGGTGATTAATGGAATTTTCATTGAATAATAATAAAAAACACAACAGAAAACAAACAAAACTCCCCCTCAAGCCTCTCCCTGCCCCCACACCATACATACTTACAAAATGTGTAATTATTTCTAAACCTATGTATTTTAAATATTCTATTTTCTTTTGTACCTTCCTTCCACAGGGAAAGTGAGAAGCTTAAGTTCGTCATTGTGGACACTGACCCATTTGACAGCTTTGCATCTCAGTGACAATTCCTTATCCCGTATTCCTTCAGACATTGCCAAGCTTCACAATCTGGTATATCTGGACCTGTCCTCTAATAAAATTCGCAGTTTACCAGCAGAGCTCGGAAACATGGTGTCACTCAGGTATGTAAATTTTAACAGGAGTTAAAATTGTTCTTTTATTATCTTTGTAGCAACAGTTTGAATTCCTTCTTATAATTTTTATGTTCTAGTAAATGAGAAGCATAAGTAAATTCCGCCTTCCTCACCTCTTTTTACCTGTCTCTCTGAATACTTGATATGGTCTGTGCAGGTATTGCAATGCTGGCTTTTGTGTGATCTCCTGTTCCAGTGTACAACAGTATGGAATGAGCTTCAGAAGTGCTCAGTTTGATGACAATCACCCATTTTATATTTTTCCAAGTCAGGTTTCCTTTCTCATGCATCTCTTTCCAGACTCTTTTACAAATCTTTATGTGGTGTTTTTCTTCTAAGAAATACTGATGCACAAAAAAAATTGCTTTTAACTCATAGTAGGGTAGGTAAAAGGTCAGACTAAACGGTCATAATCATGCTAACTACACTTTTTTTTCCTCTTTATTCATGTTTGGTAATTATTCTTAACAGTACTTCTTATTCTGTTTATTTTAGAACAACTGCAACTTGTCTATATTATCTCCTTCCCACCTTTGCTGTCATGTAACTGCATTCCTGTGCAAACTGGGGAGGGGAAAAAAATGTTCTAAATGCACCTTTTTTTTTTCCCCCACAATTTTACAGTGCCAAGGTGTGCAAAGTTTGCATGGAGTGATACCTCCTTTGGGAAGTAAAACATGAATAGTGATGCTTATTTAGATTATAGTTAAGGCTGCAGCATTTCACTTTGTAAAAATGCTGTTATGTAAATATATAAATTATTTATGTAAGAGTAAATATTTACAGGCAACATTCTTTTGCCCTTGACCCAAAGCAAGAGCCTTATCTTAGGTTTATTAGACAGTTACCAGTAATGGCTTTCACTGCTTTTAATTTTGAAGACGTTTATGGACAACTTTCTCAAATCCAGAAAACACCGAGTCTAAAAGTAACAAGAATGTTATTAAAGAAGAAGACAATAGAGAAAGTGACTGCCAGCAGAGCTCTAATGAAACTGGAAGCAAAGCAATTTTGCACATAGAAATATCAGTCATTGCATTTTCTTGCACTTTAGAAAAGTCCACTCTGTTGGGGAGTATTAAACTAGCTGATTAAACTGGTACTAAAAGCTCAAATTCCAAAGCAGTTAAAGTCTCAACCTTGGAGGCTGAGCAAAAAGACCTTGCTTTTTTAGAGCGTAATTGGCAGCTCTGTTTTGTAGTGTGTTGTATAGTTGTTTTCAGCTGTGAAGTTGTCTGTTCTAAAGAAACATTTCTTTGCATTACTATTTCAGTTAAAAGCGGTTGTTAGTAACAGGTTTCTTACCTCCATTATCCACTCCTCAGGTATTGTGAGCTAGCAATCCTAAATTTACTGGAATGTTCTCAAATTCATCTTTGTACTTCATTAGCATCCTTTTGTTTTCATCAGTCTTTTTCTTTTTAAAATATTGTGGTAACCGTAATACTCGTGACATGGAGCTGGCTTAGCAGTGTGTAGTCATCAGTAGTGTCAAAAGATGTTATGCTTCCCAACATGTTTCCTGGTTTATTCTGACTGATTCTATGAAGCTTCAGCTCTTTCAAGTCCTAAGTCTCTTCTGAGTAGAGAAGGCTAAATCTTGTGAATGTGAAACGTGTAGCTAAGGTCCAGGATCGCACTAGCTTTCTATTTATGACCTAAACATAACACCTGAATCCAGATCTCTAGATGTAAAAAGCTAGTGCATTAATCCACTGTGCGCTCTCTGTCCTCAGTAATTGCAGCTGATCCATGATTTCTTTTCACTGGGATGAAAGTGAAGAAAAACCCATAACCACATCCTATGTGATAGCACTCTGCAGGTCTCAGCTGTGCTGGAGTTTTATGTTTCAGGTTAGCTCTTACTGCAGACACTTCCCATAGCTTCTGGGAAGATGTCCAAACGAACAGTAATTCAACACTGGGCATTGCTAATATCCTGAGCCACAGAAATCATTTGTGCTGTCACGCTTCAGAATTGATAACAGGTCTTCCAGATCCACATCTGGAGCTCTGGGTTTGGTCTGTATGGCAAAGCTCGCCTAAGGCTCCTTGCATGTCCATTTTTTATTGCAGGTGCTTGAAGAAAGAGGTGTCAGAGCAGTAGGTTTCCTGGTCTTTGCAGAAAGAGGAGAAAAAATAAACACTGTAACATGTTATCTTGGAAAGCTTAGCTGTAAAACAGATTCTCTTGATCTGCTTGAAAGAACTTCAGTGCACCCGCAGTCAGTTTGCAGATGAC
>NW_009619712.1:0-843 GCF_000690535.1 Cariama cristata
CCCCCTCACCTCCCTTTCTCTTTCCCCTTCTTCCCTCCAATTCCCCCCCCCGGGCGTGGGGAACTCTTACAGCAACCTCGCCTCCACAGGGGAACGACGGGGATGAGGATTTTAATCTGAGCCAGACACCGTCGCACAGCCAGGTGCAGAGGAACCTGCAGAGGCGATCCCAGGATCAGGTGAATCAGAAGGTGGGTTGAGGTGATCCCTTCTCCTTCCTCTCTCTGAGTGATGTGTTTCAGCTCCTCTGTTATCACTTAGCTCTTCTGTTGTCACTTAGCTGTCAGTCTGTCGCCTTTTTCCCTCCCAGGTGAGCGAGCTGGTGCAGTTCCTGCTTGTGAAAGACCAGAAAAAGATCCCCATCAAGAGAGCAGGTGAATTTAGGGGAGTCCCCTCCCAAAGCTTTTGGCCCCCCTCCCCAAAACCTTCCTGCTCTTGGCGGAAGCTCAGGTATTCGGGCTCCCTCAGCGATTCCCTCCGCTTTCCCTGTAGAGATCCTGAAGAAAGTTATCCGGGAATACAGAGATGTTTACTCGGAGATTATCAACCGGGCGGGCAGGACCCTGCAACAGGTGAGGGGAGGGGAAAGCCACGGGGTGGGGGGAAGAGAGAGACCCCCCTGCTAAATTTAACCCTTTGCTAAAAAATTGCTTCTCGTAGGTGTTTGGGTTGCAGGTGGTGGAGATCGACACCAAACACCACATCTACATTCTCACCAGCAACCTGCCCCGTGTCGAGGGGGAAAACCTGCGCCGGTGAGGGGCTGGTGCTGGGGGATCCCCGGGTGATTTTGGGGGGGAGAAACCCCGTCAGAGCGTGTGGGTGGGTGTGTGTGTCGCCCCT
>NW_009619713.1:0-33877 GCF_000690535.1 Cariama cristata
CTTGTTGAACTTCATCAGGTTCCTCTCTCCAGCCTGTCAATTTTGTTCCCATGTGCTCACACCTTCTTGTATCCAAGAAAACCCGCACAAGAGACACCTCGAGCAAGGTGTAAATTACCTGCTTTCTAGTCTGGCATGAGCCACTGGTGAAGGTGTGGCTGATTACTCTCCACATCAACCTCCCACGGACACTCTGTGTCCACGCAGACTCTGCTCCTACACTGCTGTCCTTCAGGGCATGCATTAATGGCTTTTCCCTTGTAGCTGGCTAGCTATTTTCACAAGTAGCGTCAAAGTTCATACCTCCAAAACCTTTTTTCCGCTGCCAAATTTATTTGACAATAGCCAATAGTTTCAAAATTATTCAGGAGAAATAATAGACACTTTTGATTCCCAAAGTGACAGTTCTTTAGATAATAATAAGAGTAAAAGATAGGTTCATGCATTTTGCGCTCACGTTAAGTAAATAATTTCTTCATTGGCTGATCAGAATTAGATGATTCCACACCTGAATCTAACATTTTCAGTCCTGGAGCATGTATTTCTCCTACAATTTTAAAATCCTGGCATAGGATGACAATTCTTAAAATAGTGACAGTCTCAGGCTTGGAGAAGATGAGATATTTTCTAAACACTAAGAAAAGAACTGATGAAAGGGTTACCTGTTCCATGAGAAAATACATTATGATACTCATCTTGCTTTAAGAGGTAATGTTTTGTAATCCAGAATAACAAAGCTGGTGTTAAGGTGTATTTAGAGGACAACTTTGTAATTTGGAAAAGTTGTTTTTGTTTGCTTGTTTGGTTGTATGGTAGAGAGTCCTGTTACTTACACTTTGACTTCATAGTATTGCAGATCCAATAAACTTCTGATTCTCTTTTCTTCCCCTCTCAAAGTGACTGTTGGAAAGGAAAGGAGGAACAACTACTCTTACTGTGCCGGTACTTCAGATCCGTAGGATAATCTGTAGTTGACATATTTCATCACTAGAGGGAAATCCATTACAGTGCTCTTCTGGTAGGCACACTGTTCTCCGGAGCTGCAAAACGTACAACAGGCTTGAGTTTGGATGCAGAAGTTGTAGCAACCGAGTACGACATAGGGAAGACTGTTTTTCCCTTTCTCAGAAGGCCGTCCAGGGGAATTGTCCCTAGGCTCATCACATCACACCAGAAAATAAGAAGGAAGAGGCTGGAGCACAAGTGTTCCCAGGAAAGAGAAAACCGCAACTGGGCCAACCTTATCAGTCCAGTTGTCCTGCAGCAGTGTCTGCAAGCCAAAACCGGGACAGAAATCTCTCATCATCCCTATGAGAGCACAAGAAAGGAGACAGTGAAGCCTATTTGCACCACCAGCCCTCAAATCACAGACATTTGGAAGAAACAGCAGCATTTTGTGACACTTGTAGAAACGAAAAACTTTCCCTAATTCGTCTCCATCTTACACCAGCACTCATGTTGCTGTTGACCATCAAACAAGATATTGATGGTCACACCTTGTTCTGTCCAGTTTTAAAGGCCTGTGACCAAAAAGCCAATTTGGAAATTAACCCTCGTAAATGAAAAGCATGGCAAGCAGAGAGCTGGGGTGCCGCGAAGGCAAATTTATTGCACCCTGCCCTCATAGCTCTGATGTCAACTTACATATTCTTCTACTCGCTCCCTGTCTGCTACGCGCACTGCAAGTTTTCGGGACGTGACCAGCCTGGATGCGTACATCCTTACCTGGCCGGCCCCAGCCCTGCTGCCCGGGGCAGATGCCCGGTCCAGCGCCAGGGTGGGCAGCATCCACCCTCGCCTAGCTCCCCATGGGGAGAGTCCCAGCCGACACCCAGCCCAGGCATTGCTCCAACCCTCCCATCGCTGAGGATGATCTCAGAGAAAGAAAGAAGTGAAAGAGAAAGGCTAATGAGGGAGCAAACCTGATTTTCAGATTTGACTTCATTTGGGAGGAATCAAAGCAAGTCAATGAGAGAAGAGAAAAAGATTGCATGAGCCACTGCCATTTTGTGTGACAGTTTGTCCATTTCTAGTTCAAACGTTTCAAGATAATGAATCGAACTTGTCTCCAGAAACACCATTTCGTGCTGGTTTTACAGTGACCTTCTGTGGCAAAGCACTATAGAAACCAGTATTGCATGTGTAGCTGGCACTAATTATGCTCCTTTTATTCAAAAATTCATTTTTAATGAAACACAGTTGCCACAATTCAATTCTTACTATTTTTATTTTCCTTTCTAAATAGTGTTATGTTCCTTACCAATTCCAATATTGCATTTAAATAGCAGGACATTTTAAACCCTGAACTTTATGCTATGAATGAAAAATAATAAAGAGATTTCTGAGTGATTTCCTGATAGCCAGATCCTCACTTTGCCATCCACGCTTTCTGGTTTTTTTTGTTTTTCTCTCCACTGCAATGCTATACACTAGTCACTGCTTTGCTGCTCTGACATCCTACGCACTGATGCTGAAAGATGGAGTAAATATTCGGATTGACCCAGGGTTACATTGACTTATACCGGCAACATCCTAAGCTCTGATCAGCCTTCTATGTAATTTCCCAATTATATTGTTCCTTTAACCCACTGCAAAATGATTTTCATCTTCTTACACAACTTTCTTTGAATGCAGCTGTGCATTAGATGACAAGATTTTCAGGCTTCACAGATGAATGCCTGAACCTAAGAAACATCAAACCCTTAGAGATCAGACTGAAGAAATACTTGCTATAATTCTAGTTTTGAACAGCTGTCAAAATCCATTTAACTTTCAAAGCTTCTTTTTCTGGTCCAAAAACTGGAGTAGCTCTGTGTTTGCATACTGAAAAACCAAGACACACTAATACATCGTCTGTCCTAGGAGGCTTTTTCTCCTAACAGTATTTTCTTCTCCTATGAACATGTATTTTAGCACACATATTATGGCCATTTAAAAAGGATTTACATAGGATTTAAGTGCTATTCCTAGGTAACAGCAACTGGCAGAGAAAAGAAGAAGATGAAGGAGAGCAGGAATAGAGGGAGGGAAAGGAAAAACTAGGGAAATTGAAAATGGGTTATCAGCGAAGGCATCAGCCTGCCTCCAACAACCTGACACCAACAACCTGCCTCCACCCTCTCTTAGGCCACCACCTCTGTCTTGTTGCTGCAGATCACTTTTTGCTGTGCAGACAGGCGGGACTTCTATATTTGCCTGTTTTGGAGCTACAAATGCCAAAACACCCAGGATTCAAGCCTGTTTCTGTATTATTATTTTTTTTTTTTTTACTCCAAGAAACAAATATCTTGGGAAAAAGAAATTTAACTTGCAGAAATCCATAAATAGTAGTCCCTTACTCACACGGGTTGGTTGTCCTAGAGCTGACTTTCCATACTTACATGCTTTACAATAGCAAGATAAATGACAATAATTTTCTTTACTCACTGATTTAGCCAGAATGCCTTCTGACAAATTTCATACTGATGCTTTCAGGGAACATTATATCCTTAGCCTGGAGCCAAGGAGTAACCTTCTTTCACTACTTGTGTGCATACACATATGTACGCACATATAGAGAAACTCATAGAAAAACCTCCGATGGAAGGATCTTCTTGATCACATCTGGTCCGATCCCTGCTCAAAGCAGGGCCAACCTTGAAGTTAGATTCAGTGTTAAAATTAGATCAGATTGCTCAGGGTCACGTCTAGTCAGGTCCTGATTATCTCCAAGGATGGAGATACTTGCTCTTTCCATAATAAACAAGTGGCTTAGATGCAAAGCATAGGCAGCTCAAGGACTTAACCTTTTGGAGTTTATCTGCAAAAGAAATTAAGAATGCTAATGGAAGGGATTATGTGAAAGCAAACACACTTCAACCCATTCACTAGATTCAGGTCTGGGCCTGGATGATCATCTACTGTTCTGTGATTAATTTTGATTTTCCAATTCCAGTGTTTTACTCTCACCCTAATATCACAAAAATCATGGGTATTTTTTTCCCTTAGGGGAAAAAATTAATGACATTATATACAGGTACGCAATTTAAGGGCTCAAATTAAAACTGTAGCAAGATGTTTCCTTTCAGGTTCTCTCTCACCTGCAGACTCTGAAAAACTTTCTTTACTGATTAATAGACTTCTGGCAATCAAACGGTCCAAAGTTTTACTGGCAGGACTGAACTCTTTTGCTCTTTATCCATGATAAGCCTTTTCAAAGAGCTGTAAAAGTAATTAGTTAGGCTTTTTAATAAATTACCTGTGGAAAAAAAAAAAAACTCCTTTTCACCGGCTCAGACTTGTCAGTAAGCAAAATAATTAAAATCAATTGGCAAAAATATAGGTTCATTTCAAGATAAGTTTCAAAATATTGTGGCATTTGATGTGTTCCACATTTAATTTGAAAAGCTATGCAAAATGTTGATATTTTGCATTATAAAATATAATCAATTAAAAATATGAATTGTTTTGGAAAAAGCTAGTGCAGATAATGTTTTAAATACACAAAATATTGAATACCCACATGAAAGTCTTCAGCTAGGTAGGACCTTTGATGTGCTCCACATTTATTTTGAAAAGCTATGCAAAATATTGATATTTTGCATTATAAAATATAATCACTTAAAAATATGAATTGTTTTGTGCAGATAATGTTTTAAATACACAAAATATTGAATACCCACATGAAAGTCTTCAGCTAGGTAGGACCCAGGTAAAATACAGGACCAGACTAGAAAACAAGGGCTGCTGTAGCTTAAGCCAAGGTCATTTCAGATGTTCTTAACCCTGCTGAAGGTCTCTCTTCACCGCCGAAGGCTGCCGAGCCCATCGCTGTCTCCATTCTTCATCCATCACAGTCATGGCCACTGCAAACCTCTCACTTATTAAAACAGGCTTGTACTAATATGCTGGTTTGTAAACTGGGTTATATACCAGCTGCCACTGGGACAGAGCTGACACCTCCAGCAGAACGGGGCTAAATCCACCAGTACATGTCTTTCCGAGCTATTAGGCTCAGCAGCACACAACATCGGAGCGTTTGTCCTCAAAAGAGGAAGAGATTCCAGATTCCTTCTCCCTTTACCTGGCCCTCGTCTCTTAGAAGAAAAGTTTAGCCCCACCTGTGTAGCATGCTGAGCCTCAGCCACGTTCTCAGAGGATACCAAAGCCATTACTCCCAGATCAAGCCCTTGGGGACTTGAAGCAGAAGGACATCTATTTTATGGTTCACTTGATCAAGGTATCAATTTGCTCGGCCTGGTTAATACTGGGACATCTCTGGATACACACACGGATGCTACTGTAGTCATTGAGGAAACTTAAGTCAGACAGAAAGATTTTTTTTTGGTGGATACTAAGAGTCTCCAGAGTGAAGCCACACCCAGGCATGATTTTCAGGACCTTTAGTTTTGGACATTGGGCAATACTTTCACCTGGCTTCTGACACCATCAGCAACAGTACATCAGCAGTAGGAAATAAAAGAAGATCAAGGCAGAGGTCCCCACTGCATAGACCCAGCCCGAGCAGTAAGGAGTTGGGGATGACATGACATGGGCAGCAGCAGACAGACTATCCGCAGAGGATGAGCGTGTCCGAGGAGGTTGATCACTGCTCGCTGATGTAGCACCACTGCGCCACGGAGCAGTAGGCAAGCGAGACAGCATCATGCGTTGATGACCACAAAGCAGGGAAGTCACTTGCTGTAACCCCAGCTGACTTCTCTCCGCTGGCTTGGGCATCTTGTAAATTGGGATTGCCATCAGCTTCCCTTGTCCTCACTTCCAGACAGAGCATCCAGCACATCAACCCAGCAGTAGGTTGAGAAGCACGATCCTAAATCCATTCTTTAACAAGGCCTCGATTCTCATTGCCTGAGTAAAGGTAGCCCTTACTCTGAGCCTAACCCAAGCCCTAGCACAGCCTATGCTGCACGGTCCTCAAGTCGTTTGCATGCCATTCCCCTGTTGGGACATCAGAATGCTGCCATGACGCACCAGGGCACTTGTCCTGTGCTCGGTCTCCAGCCTCCACAAGCTGGAACCACAACTGCAGCATCAGCCATATTCTTACCCCATCGGCTCTAGGCCAGAACATGGCAAGAAGTCCTGAACTTAATCCCTTGGGGTTTCTTCTAACTTCTTACTCTTGCTCAGTGAACTCGGGTACACATCTCACATATCGCTCCCCCCTCCCCGCCGCTAAATCAACCTATTTCCAAGCTCCCTGTCTGTCCCAGCCCTTATTCCCATCAAATGTCCCATCACTGCAGCCCAAAAGCACAAAGTTGCAGTTCCCTCCAAAACGTTACCTCTTCACATCAACTTCCTACAAACCAAATGCATGTAAACCATAGCCCTAATTCTTTACACATGCTTAAAAAGGCAAGCCTGATCTAGCTGTCTTCCTCAACACTCAAGATGTTCCCAGACTCCAGACTTACAAGTCAAAAATAAATAAACAATAGCTCAATATAGAAATTAGAAAATTATCTCTTCAATAATTATTTTATTTCCCTAACTCCTTACTTCTTTAACTGAAACCTGTAGTTAACTCTAACTACAAATTATCCAAGGGAACTCCTACGAGCTCAAGAGGAAAATCAAGCTAGGACACGTTCGACAAAACCGGGCACTTCTTCTGTATGCAAGACTTACTTCTATATTTAGACCAGTGAAAAAACCTACTCCTGCAAAGCCCAATCAAACTGTACCTATTACTAGCAAAACAGTTGCTTTGCAAGCCCCAAATGCACAAATGCTAGCCTGAGCCCTGGACAACAGGCCTTTTGAAGGTGGAGACCTAAAAAAATGCCCTCAGACCATGCCAGTGCACACTCAAACTTGGTGCAGCTGCCCTTTACACCAACCTGTTCCACTGGAGAAAAGGACGATCCTTCCAGAAGGGACTCATGAGTTAGCCTGAACTCACAGTAGCCCAAGATAGCCAATTTTTTAAAAGCAACCTACGTGTGTCAGGAGCACTCTATCAAACCTCACTTCAGAAAACCTGCAGCCCAAAACATACAGCAGTAAATTCAAAGCTTCCTCAGACCTCAACCCAGAGCCCTAACATAAAAATTTCTGCCTACATCACCCCCACACAAATCATCAAATCCCAAACCAAATGGCTCCAAAACATAAATGCCCTCCAAAATATTCCCCGCTTAGAAATCAGGCTGATCAAGGAATGAGACCGAGGATAAAGTTAGGAATACGAGTTACTGAAACAATAGCCAGGATTGTTATATGTTCATTACAAAATGAATGAATCCTCCCAATTTGCCCAACAGTATTAAAAATTAGCATCCGCAAAACTTGGCCACCAAACCCATAAAGGATCCCACCCTTCTTTGCAAAGTTGACATGGCAAGGGTATCCCAGCACATGACCGATGTTGAACTTAGGCCAAAACAGAGAGAAAAGAGCCTCCTCTGGTATTGCCAAACCAAAATGCACCTTGCTACCTCTGAGTAAGACCAGCATTTTTCCAAACACTTCCAGCCCTCTCCACCTCTCTTTGAGGCCACCATAAGTTGGTGGCTCCTGACGCAGGAGAGCCACAGGCGTTGGGGCTTCAAGCATGGCCCTCAGGCCAAGGTGAAGGTCTGGCTTCAGGCAGGGTCTCCACTACTGTGGGAGGTCACTGCCCCAGTGTGAAGGACAGGGCGAGAGATGAGGGTACAGTGCCACAACCCAAGGGGTTTGAGAAGGCACCGGGGTCGACCGGCCGGCTGACACCTACACGGGTCTCTGGACAAGCTGGAACTTGCTTTCTTGTGCGGTCTCCTGCACCAGCACCCTGGTCCCATGGGGTATGGTCATGCTTGGTCATGGGTTCATCCTGAGAGTAAGGTAGAGGCCCGGAAGGAATTTTGAAGCCATGTGCATGTGGGGCCATGGGCTTAAGGTGGGGTTTTAGACCTTGCAAAGCCCAATGCAGGAAGGCAACTGAGCTGGCAAGGGCTCGCTGGGCTGAACTGAGGGCTACTCTCCCTGTTCGGCACCATGACGTTTCAGCACTGGAGGCTGCACGGGATGCCTAGACCAGGATTAGGTTTGGGATAACTTTTCAGGACAGTTACCTAGGTTTTAAAAAATGGGTTGCCCAGGACACACTGCGGGCTGCAGTCTAGTACACACAGCACAGTTGTTGTAGGTAACAGGACATAGGCTTTGCTTTGACTTTGCAGAACCTCAGGATGGAGGTTTATCAGTCTTGCTTTGCCTGAATTTGTCTAGACCTGCTTGAAGCTTTCCTTTTTCCTGTAATAGCCATTTCTCTAATGACCAGGTAGCTACGCCTAACTTGCTTTGCTTATCTTCGTACAGTATAACCATAGTTTTTATACAGATAGTAGTAACACGCAGCTGTTCTGCGTAGCGTGAAATATTTATGACCTTAGCAGAATGATGTAATGCAGGCCTGGTATGAGCGAGGAGGCCCTGAAGGTGGGCTCCCAAGAGGTGGTGTAGAGGAGTACCAGCACAGGATGGTGGAGAGGGGGCATGGGCTAATTAACGCTAAGGGCTGCCAGGCTATAACCCACACATCAGCGAGAGAAGTACAGACCTGGGAGCTGAACAAAACCCATCTTAGGAGTAACAAAAAGTAACAAAAAGACAAATGGAGTTTCTATCATCACAGGCAAAATGCAGCATATATAGTAAATTCAGATGTAATGTAGAATTGCAGACCGATAAAGAAAGAACAAAGCACAAAAGGTGGTGGGAAACATGAATATGTCCTTAAGTGGATCCTAAAGGAGGAGAAAGCAACCACCACCACCATACTCATCTCAGCGAAGGACTCAGGATGCTGTTGCCTCACCTTACCAGGCTGAAGCCATTGACCCAGGGGAGCAGCAGAAGGGTAAGCGGGACACCAGGGGAAAGGGGTAGAGCCTAGACAATGCACACAGAACACTTCTGACTATTGTTATTACTGAAGCTTTCCATAAACAATAATATTCTGAATTTTTTCCCTCCTTCTTCCTGTTTTGAAAAACAAACAAAAAATTGATCTGCAGAACAACACTTTTTTTATTAGACAGTGTTGTGGTTTAACCCCAGTCGGCAGCTCAGCCCTACCCAGCTGCTCGCTCACTCCCCCCCGCAGTGGGATGGGAGAGAGAATCGGAAGGGTAAAAGTGAGAAAACTCATGGGTTGAGATAAAGACAGTTCAATAGGGAAAGCAGAAGCCGCGCACACAAGCAAAGCAAAACAAGGAATCCGTTCCCCACTCCCCACGGGCAGGCCGGTGTTCAGCCATCTCCAGGTACACAGGGCTCCATCACCTGTAACGGTGACTTAGGAAGACAAATGCCATCGCTTCCAACGTCCCCCTCTTCCTCCTTCTTCCCCCAGCTGTATATGCTGAGCATGACGCCGTACAGTATGGGATATCCCTTGGGTCATTGGGGTCAGCTGTCCCGGCTGTGTCCCCTCCCAACTCCTTGTGCTCCCCCAGCCCCCTCGCTGGTGGGGTGGGGTGAGGAGCAGAAAAGGCCTTGGCTCTGGGTAAGCCCTGCTCAGCGACAACGAAAACATCCCTGGGTTATCAACACTGTGTTCAGCACAAATCCAAAACACAGCCCCACATCAGCTACTGTGAAGAAAATTAACTCTATCCCAGCCAAAACCAGCACAGACTGCTAAGACTTCCATTATACTAACAATAAATTCTTGGCATCCCCTGCCCTCACCTCATAAGAAGATTTTGAATGTCACAAGGCTTGTGCCAGCACAAATGTATTTAGGCAAAGGGTGGCAAGGGTGGCTAGACTCTGGCAAAGGCTGGAGTCAGAATTTGGTTTAAGGTTGGGTTCATAGCTCAGGTTTGAAGGGCTTTTCCAGAAAGCATAGAGCTTGGGCTCCAAAAGATCTGTCAGATGTGGCTGAGCTAAACCAATGTCATTCACTGCGATCCCTTCACATTGGCGGCTACATTTTTGGAGGCATCCTTAACTCTAACAAAAGCATCGATCCTTGTTCGGTGATCCTGGGCAGAGGCAGAGCTCAGTGACCCATGCAGGCACCAGTTGACAGGTTAACCCAACACCACCTTTTTTAATCTGTCAGTTGCCTTGGAGTATCCCAAATCCCAGCTGCAGCCACGTTGCGGGTGAGGATGATGGCTCAGGCTTGCATACATCCATGAGCAGGAGTTGACTGGAGATGAGTCTAGCTGGTACCATCAGCTCTCCTGCAGCATCCTACCTCCTCTGCTGCTGCCGCTGCCCAAATCTGGGGGCTTGAAGCTTGGCAAAGCATCACGCTGTGCCAAAAGATGGGGAAAAGGAGAGAAGCTGCCCATGGAGAGCCCAAATCAGTTGACTGTCCCCAAGACAGTCTCACCTTTCCCTTGGGCTTCCCGCTCTCCGGTGTCCCTGGACTTGGCTTAGGTCTCAGGGAATGCGTTACTCTGAACGTTTTTCCTTCCAGTTTGGATACTAGACCATGACAACGGCTCTTAGGCAACAGAAATAGTTAATTCTGAATGGAGTTGTCATGCAACAGGGTCAATTTAACTCTTTTTGCCTTGGACTCTGTCCCGGGATTGTTGCCTCCACACAGTCCAGAAGGACGAAGTCAAAGTTCAAGTAAACAAAAGTTTATTGGTCTGCTTGGGCAACTGGGAAGAACATGAAAGATAAATTAAACTGCCTGGATGACCATAAAAAGATTGAATGTTGTTAATAGTGCACGGCAATGATAGAGAGAGGGTAAGAGGTTTATCCAAGTTTTGCAGTAACAAAAGATAGAAAAAACATCAAGAACAAAGCCTTTCCCACTTACATTTATATGAAAATTATTCTACACACAGACACTGAGTTAAAAAACTTACTGAATGAGTGGGAAGGAAAAGCTTTTTATCATTTTACCTCTTTTTAAAAATGAATCAAAAGCAAATGTAAAGACTTTGCTTTAAAAAAAAATTAATCACCTTATATTCTTTTCTGTTTATACACTTCATATTTATAAATAATTTGTGAAGGCAAAAAAATACTTTGACCTATCATTACACTGAAAAAAAAAAATAGATCTTGAGGTTTTTTTCCATCTTCTTTCATTTTTGGATGTTTTAGTAAATGGCAATTTTTACAGAAGAAAAGAACACTACTCTCATTCAAGATGTCACCTTCATTGCGTCTCCCCCGTTAAGCCCACAGCCTGACATAACGCTATTCCTCATTACCGCAGAAAACCTTTTTTGACAGTTAATCAACTTCACGAGATTCCTGCAAGGATCCCAGCGTATGCTCTTCCCTTAGCGTAACTTTATGATGCCTCGTTTCTAAGGTCACTGAATTTCTTTTCGTTAACATGCACTTGCGTGACACAGCTGATCCTGGCACACCTTCAAAAGAAACTTCTCAACGGCCTCTCACAACCCCCAGAGAAATGTTTGCTCTGAGAGCTTAGCAGTCTTCAGAGGTGCCCTGTGAAAGGAGTTTTGCAAATAAAGCCATACGAATAGAAAAGAAAGAATTATGGAAACATGATAGGCAGCCCTAAAACATCCTCTTTAAGACTCAACTCCTCTACAGCCGGAGATTTGATTTAAAAACCCTCAGCTGTAGCTAATTAAACCCTTGGCCGCAGAGGGAGTCAGCAACCGCCTTCAGCCCACAGGCCAGCGCTGGCAAGCATCGAGAAAACACACATGAATACAAAATCCCCTCTTCTGTGGTGGGGGTGTGCAGCATTTCTTCTTCCTCTGAACCTTGAGTACTTAAAAAAAAAAATAAAAAATCCACTAAGAATGAAGGAATCCTCCACAACCCCCTCTGGGTACAGAGCAAGCCCCTCCATGAGTCAGGGCCCTGTTATTTCAGGAAGGTCAGTGGGGGTCAGCCTGAATTTACGGTCAAGCAGCATTTGGTCCAACATTTTTTTTTTTTTAAAGGCATTTGAGTTTTCTTCTGCCTAAAACTTTCAATTAAAGGCATAGTAAAACTGGGGGAGTGGGACGGAGTGGGGTATTCACACCGATCCCCCAGCCGCCCCGGCCTCTGCAAGCTCTGCTGCACCCACGCTGCGGAGGGAAAAGCTTTGAAGGAAGAAAACACAGCAGCACTTACAAAAGCCAGGTAAGCCCTGAGGGTACATATTTCTGTAATTTTATCTTGACAAGAGAAAAAAATTAATGGATCACCTCAACCTCTTAGAAAACCTTTTGTTCCTCACTGGTCGCGTTGTCTGGCAGGAGAGCAGCTCTGCGTTGGGGCTGAGGCCAGTGTCCTAGCTGTGTGTTGGCACCGCTGCGAAATCCAGACACAGGCTTTGCCCCACAGAAGGCGGCATTGAGGACTCGAGAGAGGAGGTGGAAGAGAGCTGTTCATTCTTAGCGAAAAATTTGAACAGAAGTTTTCAAAAAGAGAAGGATTTTTCGGTGCTCAGTTCACACGGATGAGCAGATAAGCCCAAAAATTATTATTTTAAATGAGAGCTTTGCCTTTTTCAGTTGTTAACATTTATCTACATATCTGCAGCTAGATAAACAATTAGGAAGATACCTAGGTCCCTTCAGCAGCACAGAACAATAATCCAACTAGTTTTTGGCATTAAGCAACCTTAAGATTTACCTTAGCTCAGTACATCTCTTGACTTTGCTCAAGTGTTTCTAATAAATACTGTCTCCTTCACGGCTGTGCCTCTCAGAAGCACAGCCACCTCGGCAGTAGGTTGCAGAAGGCTCGGAAGATAGCTGGAACGAGTGGGTGAAGGTGACCTTGTTTTACCAGCACAAGGTCTCTCGTGAATGCAACCTCCCCGGTACAAAGCATCTTTAAACCGAGGCAACGGTGCCCGTTTCAGAGGGATCAGCCCGGTCAATGCAACAAAGCACCACCAAAATGTTCTGGAGTAAGGATACCTTTGAAAATCAGCAAAGTGTTGCAGGACGCTCAGAATGTGGCGTAAGAAAAGCAACTCTTACTTATTGGGAAGATTTTCTCCGAGTTCTCAAATCCACGTGCGTCATCTTTGATGCCCACTGCCTGCAGCAAACCTTACTTTTATTTTACCAATTAAAACTTGTTACACTTGCACTTACCTTCCTTATTCTTTTCTATTGCCAGCAATTTAAAGAACCCTGACAAGTCCCGTACGCTATTTCTATTTTACTATACTTTTAATCTCTGAACTGCCTGGGGACATGGTAACTCACAATATCATTAGAAACTAGAGGAACTTTTGGATGCAAACTTCAGTATTTGAAATACATTAAAAAAAAAAAAAAAAAAACAAACAGTAATATGTTGGTGAACTTTTGTCTTTTAGAGCAGAAATCAAACCAAGTTCTGGGCTTGTGAAGTCACTGAATGTACCCTACGAAATTTTTCTTACTAGGGCAGAGATATGAAATGCCTGCACTTTGGCTTGGGCACATTCAATTGTAATAATAAAACTCAAACTATTTCATGAAATGGAGAAATCAGGAGGAGGATGATAACCAGGGCATACAGTATATCTTCCGCTAATGTCTTAGCCACTTAAAACAAAAGCCACTAAAACTTGATTGGAAATTGCTTTCTATTTATATTGTTTATAGCTCAACACATTGATAAAGATGACGCCTATTTTGTTATACTTGTAGGAGACAAAAGTTGTCATATGCTGAGCAGCTGCTTGAACGGATTTGTGGTCTACACATAACTGATTCCTGCAACTAGATGCTAAAAAATACATCTGCCTAAGCGAAGATGTTTCTGGAAGAAGGCTATCCTTATTCCTGAGCATTTTGACAGCACTTTGTTGCATAGACCAGGTTGATCCCTCTAAAATGAACACTGTTGCCTCAGTTTAAAGTTTATTTAAAGTTTTAAATTAAAACAGAAAGCGTTTTTTTGACATAGCAATCTTATTTCTGTGGAAATCCTGTTTTCTTCATGATATCCCTGGTCAGTGATCTTCAAAGGTAACATCACAGCCAGGAGACGATCAATGAATACTAAAACTCATGACACTTACATGACACAGAGTAAAAGGCTGTGGTCCTCCTTTCATGATGATCTGTACTCATTTTAAACCCATTTTGCAACCATAAAAACAACCACGTGCAGAAAGATTTAGCAGATTGCACCCTGCTTACTATAATTTGATGTGGAGCAGGGAGTGCAAACCTTTCAAGCAACTTGTCATCGAAGGGGCTCTTTTCTTGCAGCAGCTCCTGGGCATGGACTCAGCTCGAGCTGAGATCCTGTCACCCACCTCTCACCTGGCACTAAATTTATCTAGATTCAGGTTTGGAAATGCTGAGGGTTGTCAGGGTTCCTAGTATCAGCTCTGCACAATGAGGCTTGTCAGAGAGACGGCCTCAGCCGCGGCACACCATCCGCGGTGCTGCTGCTGGAGCAGGCACGGGAGTGCCCAAACTGAAAAACCCCTCCAACTTGCACACCAAGACCATGCAACTTGCAGGTTTCAAAGCCAGGTGGTTGCAGCATTCGCAGAAATCTGACGTAGTTCATAAATGTCTCGAAACAAAGCCTTGGTGGGTGTCAGCACAGAAGAGCATTACCTGGCACCAGAACAGGGCTGTCCTCTCCCAAACGCCTGGTGCATCGAGACGGGTCCACGGATCAGAGGGAACCTGCGCTGGCAGTCTTTTCCCGTTCAAACCAAAACATTTTGAATGCCACCTCTGATTTTTCTTCCTCCTTGTCAGGGGTTGAATCCAGCTCCGCCAAAGGACAGCATTGCAAAGCAGCACTGGAATGCTTTGAACACTTACACGACACAAACCTGGAAGTCCTTTTTCATTGTGTTAATAAAACAATTTAGCTGCCTTCTAATAGCATTGTATGAGTGGATTCAAAATGAGATTATAAAAGGAAGGTTTACCCAAAAGAATGACTGGAGTGCAGTATGCCAGAAGAAATAGCACACTGAGTGACACTCGTACTCCCCTTGCTTACTTTTCAGTAACAGTCCATAGCACAGCACGCAGCTGCAGTTCATCGCAACGCGCACACGTGAGGTCTCATTTTGTGTTCAGTTACAAGACAAAGTCTGTGCTCTTAATTCATCCTGTACTTTCGATTTTTAACTGTTCTGGTAGTTTACATAGTAAAAAAAAAAGATCTAGCACTGACATGTACAAATTTGTATTTATAAGGGAATTTAGACTCATCCACTTGCCTGCAAGCCCCGTTACTGACACTCTCTGCGCAGTGTTGTTAGAACTACTGGGCGCTCTGAACAAGATCAGAATCCGTTTGCACCAGGTATTTTACACACAGGAGTGAAGCCCTTGCACCGATAGGTTTAAAATATGTGGATTTTTAAAGTACAAAAAAGAATGTAGTTTGGTGATTTGTTATTAATGTTAACCTTTTTTTTTTAATTCATTTCAGCAGTTGGAAGTAAGAAGGCCATCTATTTTTAAGAGATTCATAATAAGCTCACACAGACTTCAAGAACAAACCAAAAGGTTCCCACGTGGGAGTGTGCGACAAGTCTGGAGCTGTACTCTCGGGCTTCATGCAAACCAGAAGTGAGGCCCAGCAAAAACCAGTACGGTTATGCCTATGGGAATGATGGAGATGCATCCAAGCTCACTCTAAACTAGGCCAGAGTTCACCTGGGCTGTAAAACTTTGTCCAAGAACCAGGGTAAATAATCAAGCAGTTCACCTAGTCCAGTAGAAAAAACAACGCCGGATTCATAGCGGAGAGGAGAGAGTAAAACTCTCTGCAGCTTAGCAGTTAGGGCATAGAGCTCAGAAAAAAAATCCTGGATGATAATCCTGGCTTCACAGGCTATTTCTCTTTTCTCCAGCAACTGTTCCTGCTCTTTCTCACCTGCTGACACATTTGCAGCTACCAACTTACTGTGTGAATAAGCACAGTTTGTTGGGAAGAGTCTGCTCCTGCTGATGTGCTTTATATGTCATCTAAGACACCATCCTGGACCAAGACCCTCATGGGACCTTGAGGCAGAAGAGTCTTGTTTGGTCAGACTTGGACATCTACTAGATGTTCAGCTTCTCAAGGATGTGATCATATAATCTGCAGCAAAGGTGCAATAAATTACCTTGCATGCAACTAAGGCTAAGAGTAGCCCACCACCAGGAGCTGCCTGGGAGTAGCTAGTTAGCTTTAAATCTACACATCCGAGCTTGTATTCTAGTAACTTGTTCACCTGTATCCTCAGGTCTGAAGATCTCTTCACCGTGACAACAAAGTATATAATAACCTGTATTACTCAAATGTTACTTCAACAGGGTCAAAAAGTAGTTCTACAGAATCACCTGAAAATAAAACAAGGTTTTCTCATTCTAATCCCAGAAGCTGTGACTGCTCAAATACCAACTTCCCTTTATCATTCGTAAATTGCTTGTCCATCTCAGACTGATGCAGAGAACGTTACCCACTGCAACATTACTCTGAAAACGGATCCAAAAAAATACAAGTTGGGAATCCATTCACTTTACAAGTGAAAGGACATATTCGCTTGCCTCCAGCTACCAGCCCACCACCCTGCAGGCTCCTAAGCAGCAGGCTAAGCTCTTCCTTCACGTCCACCCTCAACGCCAACGTAGACAGCACACCTATCATGCTCTTAGGGATATCCCTGCAAGCCACGTTAAGACCAGATGAGTGACACTAAAAGCATCAACTGGCTTCAGAAATTTGTGACAACTGAATGTGACAAAGAATGAATGACCTTTCCTTATTTTCAAGAAGTCATGTAGGAAGGCACTCCCATTGCTTGGCTTACTACCTTTTTCTCTCTAACCACCCCCTCCTAGACTTTGAAGCAGTTTCCAGAACACATTCTATTTAAAGAGATATTTTCCCACAGCTGACAGGTACAAAAAACTTGTAATTTTAAATAATACAAGGCCACATTTATCCAGGATCTAAGTAGGTGGAACGCCAGTGACGGCATGGAGTGCTCTCACCCTGCAATAGGATCAGTCAATCAGTTTTATCCATAGACCAGGGTCTACAGAAAAAGCCAGGATTTCTCTGGTAATTGTGCTACTGGGCACAATTTCTGGACTCTGGGGTCCGCACGAGTTCTGTCGTGTTCTGTCAGGAGATACCAAAAAACCTTCCCTAAGGTTTTCCCAGGTGTAACTCTTCTTGCCTGACAGTGCTACTTTCCTCTCCGTGAACAGAACTGGCAGCTCTTGCCTAAGCGCAGTAAACTGTAAGAGACAGGCACAGAAATTATATCACAGAGGATAAAAGTCAAAATCTGTTCCTTATACCTGAGACTCTGCAGTGCAATCGAGTCCGCTCTGAGCTGTATTTTAGCAGCTATCAACACAGACCAGTAGTTGCAGTGTATTGTATGTCCCTGATTTTAGAAAGCCAGCAAAGAAAACGTCAAGGACTGTTTTATGCACACTCGTACATGTAAGAAGATTAAGAACAAGTCTAACTAGTTTTCAGAAAGAACAGAAAATCCAGCATTAATCATCTACCGAGATCCAATGTTCCAACATTTCTCATTAATTCATGTGCTTGTCTGCCCACCTACTTATGAGCCAGGTCATTCAAAACTGAAAATATTTCAACACATAATGAATTAATCATGGGAAGGAATGTAATGCAGTATGAAAGGAAAGTACGATTCAAATATATGATCCATTAGTTACTAGCTTCACCTCAGATCCGGCCAGGCATTAGACCTAAGCCTACAGTAACATGAGCTTCCTCCTGCTCCTTGTTCCTTCTGTGCTGTTTCTGAAATCCTGTTCTATATTCAGCAGAAAATGCTGAGATACTATTAATGTTCTACATGTTTGGTGTGACACTTCGATACAGCTCATTCTCACTGAGCTTTGGTTAATAATCTTCATTGGCAGCCTTGCAGAAAACAGAGTAACAGTTTTGCTCAAAATGGCCACAAATTTATAAGCATTCATTTACCCTCAGTAGTCAAACATTCAGAAAACAAAACCAATAGCACCTTCCCTTTTTTTTTTTTTTGCTTCTGAAGAAAATTTGTGATCAGCTTCCATTTGCCTGGCTTTTACCTCTTTGCCAGTTTCTCCTTAACATTCTGCAAAATCCAGACGGCAGCACAGCATTCAGAACTAGAGAAAGGCACAGGACCGGCATGCCGAAGCAAGCCAGCCCAGAGAAAGGCACAGCGCCCTATTTTTTCCTCATCATAGCAGAAGGAGCAAGTGAACAAGTTGTGCTGGCTGTACTCCACCGACACGAGGAAGCCAAGGCCGTCTCCCTGCCACTATGCATTCTTGTGAACAACAGAGGATTGGCAAATGAAGGCCAAAATTCAATGCGCAAATAATTTAAGGCACTATAAACATGGTGAGGTCATACAAGTAGACAACATAAGATGACATCTGATTTAAAGCACTGACCACCAAAAACAGCCTCTCCGAACAAAAATTAGTATTAAAGTTAATTGCCAGACAATTAGAGCAAGTACAGAATCACAGAATCGATGAGGTTGGAAGAGACCTCTGGGATCATCGAGTCCAACCTTTGCCCTAACACCCCCGGGTCAGCTAGACCATGGCACTAAGTGCCACCTCCAGTCTTTTCTTAAACACCTCCGGGGATGGGGACTCCACCACCTCCCTGGGCAGCCCATCCCAACACCAAACGACCCTTTCTGTGAAGAAACGCCTCCTCATTTCTCTCCTGAACTTCCCCTGGGGCAGTTTCAGACCGTGCCCTCTTCTCCTGTCACTGCTTATTTGGGAGAAGAGGCCGACCCCCACCTGGCTACACCCTCCTTTCAGGTCGTTGTAGAGAGCGATGAGGTCTCCCCTCAGCCTCCTCTTCTCCAGGCTAAACCACCCCAGAATACCTTCAGATCGCATCTAGGGACAAAGGATTTTGTTCTGAGAAGAAAGCAGACTCTTTCCATTCTTTTCTTTTTGCTGTCAGACTGTAAAAACACTAGTCAAGTGAATTAAGGGTAGTCAGTTTTTCGATAGCATAGCCATTCATTCCTCATCACCCCCATATACCTTTCCTCTTCCTCTCATATTCAGAATCAAAGCTGACGTCTCATAAAACCTCCTGTACAAGCCCCTATGGAAAGCTCCAACCTTAGGCTATTCAAAAGGACAATTATAAGCCTGATTTTTTCTTTTTTTTTTTTTTTTTAGGTTACAGTTTTAGCAGTTTACAAAATCAGTTTACATTTAGAAACCTGAAACAGCCACGTCCATCTCCAAGGAACAACTGACATCAGCAGTGGTGGAAGGGAATACGAATAGACCAAGGGCAGGGAACAAGCTGTGTGCATCCACACTTACATTGTAACTTGCATCCGTTCTCAAAGCATTACTGACTCACCTCCACTCACTGCGCTTCTGGTTCACACTGTGGAAATTCCCTCCACATGCCAGCTTGGCTTTTAGATGGGACTGAGCTTGCATAGGTACTCCAGGAGATTGAATAAAAAAAACAACCAGTATATGGGACCCAAACAGAGCTATACCATACTACAACACCCAAAACACATACAAGATGGAAAAAAGGCCTTTTGCAGCAAGTGTTTTGCCTTATGGAGCCACTTTGATTGCACTACCCTGTCTGCTGAAGTGGATAATTACCCCAGTCTGAAATTCTTACAAAAAAAAAAAGTTAAGCTTTCCAAGTTGCTGCTTTTTTGCCACACCTAGACACGTGAACTTAAATGTTATTTGAAAAACTTAAAACTTGATTTATGAGTCTAAATACCAACTCAGGAGTTAATATATCTTTTTTAAAGGTTATCTGTAAAAGAAGCCAATAAAACCTGAATTTTTAAACTCCGCTTCACCACATTCAGAGGAAAAGCTAGGGCAAAACCAGGACAAAATAAGTTAGGGTTAAACACAATCCCAAACACTGCCATTTATACTGCAGGTTAAAATTTCCAAGGTAAAGAAGTTGACGGGATCTACCGTAAGTGCACGTCTCTATCTGTAACCCAAGTCTGACAGAACACATGAATACAAATGTAAGATACTAAACACTTTCACAGTCGAAGCTATATGATATCCTTATTTGCTCTAACAGTAAAGGAATCCCACAATAAGGAATTCTTAAAGGATTCCTGCACTGACATATTCCTACATAAGCCCAAGACAATCTCCCGAAGTCACAGCACTTCCCCTCCCCCAATTTTTCTTTTTTTCTTTTTAAAAAGTTCACATTTACAGTGTGCTATTTTTCAATTTGATGGGACTTGACACAGGCCTTAAACTGCATGCATCCTCCCTGGTCCTGCCAAGATGCAGCCCTTGAAACAGTGTTTAAAGTCCTGATGCAGTCAGGGAGGCAGAGCTTGCAGGGCCAAACCACTGCTAAGTCACTAGTTGGTGTTGAGGTCACAGTGATGAAAACATTTATCTACGCTAGCTGCTCCATAATACACTGTCTCACTCTTTACATCCGACTTCCCTGCATAATGGACATATCTTCACCTTCAGCATGCACCACCAAACAGGTACTTCTGAGAAGTGTCCCAATATGCAAGGGCATCCCTTACAAGGCCTTCAAAAAAAGTCTGAAATGAATGTAGTTGAGCCAGCAAGAGTAAGCAATTAAACTTTTATTCATGATCATTTACATATGACTAAAAATGGTCACCGCAAAATGCAAACTTTCAGTTACCTTGTATCTAGCAGTGAAAATAGTTATCTCTTCATAGTAGAGCACCAAGGAGCACATCACAGAACAGTCAGAAACATATTCCATGGATCAGTTTTTCCCCCTCATGATGTACACGACAAAGTTGAAGATTTTTGTATAAAAGTCTAAAAGTTCCAGAACAAATGCTAGAGTCACCTGAGTGCTTGGCAGGAACAGTATTCTTTAGTAGCGGTTACATTTTTCTGCCTTTTTTGCAAAAAAGAGCTACTTTTCACAAAACTGAGACAGACATAATTGGGCCAAACGTCGGGGTTCGTATTTCACCTGAATTTTTCAATTGGAGCCAAACCGAACAGTTTGCTAGTAAGAGTAGCTACAACAACTATAACAGCAGATGTCAAGAGGAAAAGAAAAAGATCAGCTCATTATAGCCTGATTGGTAGGGCCCAACCACTTACAGGCACCTATACCCACTACTCCACGTGGCTTTTTCCATTATGTTTAATTAGCATTTCATTCAAACATACTACATTTAAGAAGACAACATGATTTTTTTTTTTTAAGTTAAGCGAAGTTGTGTGCATGGACAAATACATGTACACAGTTTTGGTAGTCACTTAAAGCTGTAAAATTTATATGTAACGAGAGTCCTATGGACCTCATTACAGATTAAAGAGAAATAACCAAAATCAATGTTACATACAAACCAATATTCTAACATAGAAACCAATACAGTTATCAAATAATTCATTAGAGAACAAAATTGTTATACAAAAAGAGAAATGCTGCCTTTTTATCACTTCAGAACAGCAAATAAGAAGGCAACATTAAGAAAAGTGCACAGCAGAAAAGAATTGCTCAGTTTTCTGAAAAAGTTGAATTTTTCTTCAGACATCAGGCCTTTGTCCAGAAACATATTGGGTTAGGATTGCCTACATTCTCTCCCAGATCAGTCTCTTCTTGCATTAGGTCTCAGTAAGGCGCTTACTCTGACATGTAGGAACGATACATCAGGGCCACGATAATTGCTGCTATCGCCGGGATCACCCAGTTGGACCACGAGCTAGAAGGAAGTTTTTGAAAAACAGCAGTTTAGGAAGCGACAACCAGCAAGCTGTTTTTTAAAAAGTCATTGCTTAAAGAAGTCCTTCCTCCCCACTCTAACAAACACTTCATAGTGCAACAGAACACCAGGGCTGGCCAGTAATACTCTAAAAAAATCTTGCACTGTTAAGGCTTTGTACTAGAGCTTACAAGAAGTTTGCTTACTAGAGAAGAGTAAGACTTTAGACACGTTTAAAGTCATGGTGCGCTGCCCAGAACATCACTCATTCAAAAGCCTTTTAAGTAGCAGCATGACACAACACTTGCAAGCACCCAAGCTCCCCTGAAGGGCATGGAACAGTCCTCTGCGGTTTCAGCAATAGGCAATTGTCAGCAGAATATAGCTTTATGAAGTTTGACTCAGTGGTGTTCTAAAGTGTTCCCCTCTCCGCCCCAATTCTGACAGATTTTCCTTCTTACAGACACAATCCTCTTATTTCCCTTAGATGCGACAGTTGTAGCAAATTCTAAAAGTGAGACATCCATGTCAGTAACAAAGTCAGCAATGGCACCAAGTGTCTTCTATTCACCTGATAGCCTCCAGAAATGAAGGCTTGCGCAACAAAAACCATTTGATAGATACCGATAGATATCAATGTGAGGAAAAAAAAAAATCTAGCTAATAAGTTAACATGCTTGTAAAGTGGTACATAGATGTCAACTTGGACTTTACATAGAACAGAAATCTTCACGCACTATCCTCTGACATCTAAGCTTCCAGCAGATGGAAGCTATTCAGCTTTGTAGGCTTCAGAAACATAACCATGAGGAAGTTCAAGTTTGACAACAGATGTCATACTATACCTGGAATTAGACTGAGTAGTGGTAATAAGAGTTTCCTGGAAAGAAAAGCATACAAAGATATTTACATCAGGCAGACACCCCTCTCCATCTTAACTAGCCCTCAATTCCTCAAAACTCATTAAGTGGGACTAATATAAAAACGACTCAGCACATTGCATTTGGAAACCATTTTCTCAGAATTCCTACAGCAGACTGTTGTATTAGAACCTAGCTAGCAGCAGTTTCCGTGGTCAACATCGCATCAAAAGTTATTAAAAAAACCCCGTATCATCACAAGGTATTTTGCTGCAAGTTTTCCATGAAGCTAACTTCAACCTCAGGTTACATTTGAAAAGTTTTAGTCACTTAAAAGACAAAGATCCCTACTTGCCTAAAGTCTAACTGAAAAGACTCTGAATTAATACACAAACTTTTCTTATATCGAACCTACAGGAAGAAAGCTACTAACTTACATCCACAAGGCTTATTAAACTCAAGTTTTTTAGTGTGGTGTTTCAGATTGCATAAGAATCAGTCGAATTATTACAGTTGTTTCCAATATTGATTTGGACTTCTTGTTCACTTTCCATAGAAAAAGAAGCCCTACAAGACCAAATCCCAGTAGGGTGCACGTGCACAGTGTATATGAAGGCTTATCACAGGTTTACATGTGACAAACACCATGTTTAAAACAGTAAGACTCTATATTGGTTTTGTGAACATCTCCATGAAAAACTAATCCCAAAGGCAAACAGCATGGAACAGCTTGTGCCCACACTATCAAGGCTAACACCTTCTACAATAGACTTGCCACATCCAGGGCCAGGGGTTGGATCCCCCCGCACCAAGACAGCAAGAGAAACATGGCCCGGTTCCTCAAAACCCATTTTTAAACACTATGACACCAGGCATGTACATCGAGGGTACACTGCAAGGACAAGGAGGATATTTGAAAGTACAAGGCCTTCCGACAGCTCCTAGAGAGGCAGGGCACAGGACCTAACCTCTCACCTTCCCCACCCAGCCTGCAGAGTGAAACTGTCTTATCAGCTCTGCCCACGCGTCCTACACCGGCAAAGTGCTCCAGCTTCCTTCTAGAAGGATGGAAAACACAGATGTAGTGTAGATAACTACAACCAGCACTAAATCATGGGAATAAGCCAAATAGGAGCATAGTAAAAAGTCATTTGGATACATCCTAACTCCCAACCGACCACACTTTGGCCAGACTAATATCCTAAGTACTTCAGTTTAGTAAGTTCCTGTGAGCTTAATCAAGGGATTGTATATTCCAGCTTCCACTGGGCAGTCTGTTTCTCAGTTGCATTACAGTTACTGCTCCTACAGCTTAAGTGTAAACTGCCCTGAATTTAAAAAATCTGAATAGCAGATGTTATTCTTGGTGGGAAGAAGCTCTGAATTCCTGTCACCACTGCACTACTTATTTTTATTAGTATACTAGTTCCAATCCTTAATTAATAATAAAATTAGTAATTGCTATAGCAAACATTTCAGTGTATATATTTTTTACTTTCTTTCCTTTAACTTATTCATATTATTAGAAGACCTTACAAAAGTGATTGTTTCTTAAAAGTAATCTCTCAAACAGCAACAGTAAGATCCCATTCCTACTACACTTCATTTAAAAATAATCTTCAACTATTTCCTAATTGCACTGCTGTACTGTTAAGCCAGCCCTGAGCAAACATCCTCTATAACACAGCAGCAGCAATTGTACAAATTAATCCCTGAAGCACTTGCTCCTTTAAGGGACATATGAATTTTATTAGTTTGATAGTTGAGTGCCAACACAACTTTATTCTATTAAAAATAGAAAATAAAATTAGAAAGTAAGTGCAATACTGTATTGACAGGACACTCAGCAAAATCCACTGAAACAGCCAGGAAGCAAATGATATTTTCCCCTTGAAAAGGGTTCACAAGTACAAATTAACTGATCTATAATACAGCAATCAAGTGTCTCTACATTCTCCATCTACTAGTGTTACCAATACATTAAACATCACATTTTTCCCCCTCCACAAACACTTATTAGTTCAATCCATTCTGTCTAGAAACTGATTTTTTTTCTTAAACTGAATACTAGAAAATCATTGACCAATTCCAGATTCACCTCTTTGCTACGGTGTAATGCCATCACACTTAGTAACCTCTTGGTTTGAAACCACAATAATTAAAGAAAAGAACAGCTAACAAGAAGAATAATTTGAAGCCAGATCAACAGGTTTATGAGAGTTATGACCTGGAACACCACACTGAAATCAATTTTTGCCTCTGGGGGTATGCTATTTACACAGACACTGTCCCTAATGCCTAAAAGAAACAATGTGGCATTTCAAGAAACACACTTACTGTTGGTTTCTGAAGCTTCGCTCTATCATCCTGTAGGAAAACAAGCAAGAAACATTTAGACAAAACCCCAAAGCATTCAAAAAACCCGATTTATCACTAAATTCAGTTTGCAATTTATTCTGTTAATGTGTACCTGGTTTTACCTAGGAAACAGGCTTGCAAAAGAGCAGATGTCAGTGTATGATTTTGAGCTACCGGGAACAGGATCACTTCCTTAAATAATATCTCCCAGTATACAATAAAGAAGTGAAACCCAACTCTCCAGCATATTTCATTATTCCTTGTGCCCATGTTTTTGCATTTCCTTTGTCTCTAAACAGTACACGTAACCTTAGCATATATACCGATTGCAATCGTATTTGTTTATTTCTACCTAGTCTACTCCTACTATCGGGCAAAGTCATCTAACCAGTTTTGGTCCAACGTCCAGTGCAAAGGTCCCAAATTGTACGGAACCTTCATAAACTCGTGAAGTTTTACTTGAAACTGTCACATTCATTACAAAAAAAACCAACAGTATACAACCTTGGCAGTGCTGTATTTATACATTAAACTATCAGGCTGTTTTGTATCAAATAAAAACAGACACTTGTCAAACAAGGAAGAACTGGACTGGTAGCCAGGTTAAGAACAACTTTACCTGCACCAACTGCCATCTGAAAGAGATGACAAGTCTGCAAAGTTACAAATGTGCATCAGAGCTGAATTATTTTCTATTAAGAGAAGCTACACTCTTAATATTTATCAAGAGAGGACCTAGGACAGATACAAGATCAGGTATCTCACAGGGAAATATGCTACTCAAGCCAGTGATAACAAAACATACACAAAACAGACGAGGAAAAGGGGCAGGGACAGGCAGTAAGCTAGAGGAGACGGGCACATCAGCAGCCTAAACACTAGCAAGTGGTTTTCAACTCCTAAGATGCAGGAGAGCTTAAATAAGGCCTATCTGAACTAAGCTAAGGCAGCAGCTCTGCAGCTAGAAAGAAATCCTTCAAAACTTGAGGCAGCAGAAAGGCGCTTGTTAAAAATACAGGAATGGTCAGGGCAGTATAGAAAAGAGGAAGGGACAGACGATCCAGTGGGAACTGATCACAAACAACCCTGACAACTACAAGCAGGGAACACAGACACAGCTCAAAACGGGGGCAGCCAGAGACGGCTAAGACGGAGCATTAAACCAGAAGCACAATGCTTACAGCAGCCATTTTCAAAACATACATATGAAGAGCCAGGATTGTACTTTTAGATCCAGATGGAAGCCTGGCATATATATTTACAATGATGAAAGCACCTGTTAGTAATCGCTCTGCATATTGACATAAGAAAAGGTCTAGACATTGTGACGTATCACCTTCAGGGGTTACAGAGTCTCATTATAAAGCTCACAGGGTACACCAGAAGTGGCATGATTCCATATTCAGTTTATTCAAGAACTAAGCTGTATTTTATTTTCAAAGCAGCAAACTTTTAGTTATGACCACCCTTACGCTACACTAATCAGATCTCTTCACATTAGGGGCACCTATTTCCAGCCCAGTTCCATCCACAAACAGCTGCAGGGCTGGCATCCAACCAAACTAGCAGGTCTCCTTTATTTTGAAGTAAATTACCAGAGAAATAACTAGACACAAAACCACTACAGTAAACAGCAAGTATTAGTACTCTCACATACTCACCGGATGAAGTTCCCCAATAATAAAGGTTTCTGACAGCGTCCTTGCATCTGTGGAATGGCCAACATCTTCAAAGTTCTCAGTAGCATCTCCCCCAGCTTGCTCCCTGAGGACCTCTTCACCACCCGGGTGCTGCAATTTTTAATGAGTTTGAATTTGTTACTGAAAACCATTCCACGTTCTAAAAATGGAAATTCCTCATTTCTAAAAATAAAAAAAATTGTCTAGCTGCTGATTTTGCAAGGACATCTTAGAGCAAACATAAGCCTCTCTAAATAACTACAGAGTTTTCTGCACTCTCTGAAGCCCAAACCAAGGAAGCCAAGTCCCTACTCCATCAGCGACAGAGCAGTAAGAGGCATTACCCCTAGCAACTAAAGCATTTAGAACATTATGGGCATCAGTCAGTCTTTTAATAACCCAACTATTATCTAAAGTTACATTCCACGTTCTCACTTCTCCAGGATAGGTTATTTTTATCCAAACAATGATTTATACAGCAAAAGGATAAAAGCCAAGAGGTGTAAGTTACAGCAAGAACATTCCACATAGATATAACAAAAAAAGCTATTCACAAGAAGAGCAATCAAGCACCGAAACAAGTTGGCAAGGGAGCATGCGGAATCTCCATCCTTTGAGGTTGGCTACACAAGGGACTAAGGAACCTGACCTTCAAGTTAATCCTAGCTTGAGCTGGGAGTTGACCCAGATAATCTTGAAGGGTCCTTTCCGAAAGAAATTATTGTATGAGTATCTAGTAAGCCAGCTACTTTAGAACTGTTTAAGCACAACTGAAAGCTCATACAAGACACTAGAATAGCAATTTGGTTTTCGCAGACTATGGAATCTCAAAACCACATTGTTGAGAAAACCCTCCAGACGTAGAGAAGTCGTCTCCCAGTACCTCCTAATACCTCAACCCATCACCATTCCCTTAGCCTAAATCCCTGTTCTCGCTTGACTTCTATTCTTCCCCAGGATGCACTTTAGGGATTGCATGCAGTTCTACATTTCCATCCATCAAATAACTCTGTACGCACTGTAAGATATATCACATCTTCTAGTCCAGCGAATTTTCTCAGCTTCAAGTTACTCATTCATATAACAGATAAGTAACATGACATAAAATTCACCACTCAACTTTTAAGGAGGAAACTACTTCATGAACACTGGGAATGATTAGGTAAGCAAGTTGAAAACACCTTAGTACTACTGCCTCGGATTAAGGCGGCCACAAAATAAGTTCTAACACCTTACCAGTGACAGAGGAAATAAGGCTTTCGAGCCTCAATTCTATTTTTAATGCTTCTGACTACAGGATCTAAAATCATGAAAAGAGGCAAAATTTCTACTATTTAGGGTCATCTAGCTGAACAGAAAGGCTATGCTTAGACAGCAGATTAAAGAAATGGTATAAACATTTCTGCTAGTCTAGGCAATTCAGGTTAGCATTTACTTCAAATCCACCATATTAATCTCCTATTAATCCTTCTCTTCCAACAAAAATTAGACTTGTTCGCACAGATCAGGAAGACACTATTACTACCAGTTTCCAGCAGTATCAGAACTCCAAAACTTGAATCTCGGCATTAAAGGCAGACACTTATTTGAATAGATTAAGAAAATTGCTTTAAAACAAACCAACCACACACCCCCCAAAAAACCAAAAAGCAACCCAACATTTTTTTTAAAGAGCCAAGATACCACAGCAAGATGAGCATGGGAGTCGCTGCTATGACTAAGCAAAAGCAAGATTAAGCAATCGATAAAGATCAGGCACAGCAGCTAAGCCAGGAAAAAAAAAAAAAAAAAGGTTAAAAGAGTGCATGCAGAGTAAAGATTATGCAAGCAGATGGGCAAATACGGCATGCTCACCAAAATCCTGCCCTTCAATCCATTCTGATAAGTATTCAGGGAAAGGACTGGACAAAAGTTGAGAGATCACTCAAGTTCAGTGCCTTGAAATGTATTGCACATTGAAGCAGCTGAACTTGGGTCTAACAGGCTCTCCCAGATATTGCCACAATTAGGTCTTCAAATAATTCCTTCAGCAATGTGGGGTTTGGGTATTGGGGGGTTTGGGTTTTTTTAAATACCATGCTAAAGAATTGCTGTCCTCAAAACAGAAAAATATATGTAGCATCTTTGGCAGAAAAGGCGGCAAAACTCCTTGGAAAAAATGGTTAACGAACAAGACATCAACAAGTAGCAAAAGGCACCAAAGTTAAACTACTCATAAAGCACGAGTAGCATGTAGACTCACACTCATGCATTGCAATGAAACCAAACCCTACTCATGTAAGTAGATAACTTGCTGGATTAACCAGTGTTTAGTCAAGATCACATGGTTTACACTAGTTCCCCAAAAAATTCACCAACCAGCAAGTGGATACCTACCAGTATAACTGCATCTACATTAAAACTATTTCACAGAGTACTTTAACAAGCTACCTGCAGGTTGCTGACTACAGAACGGTCATATACTAATTTGTTCCCAAATCCCTCCCTTGTGCCACTGCAAAGCAATTGTGTAGCTATAGGAGCAGTTCACTGAGGCACTTCAGCTTTTCTCCGTAGAATTAGGTTTTGGTCTAATTAGTGACCGATCCTTCTGTCTACAAAACCACGGTATTAGGGTCTGTGACCAACCCACTCGGTGGCTATCACACATCAGCTGCACGGGACAAACTCACCCTGACCTCTGCCACCACAGCTGGAAAACTGGTATGATTTTGTCCTCACATCAGCAAGACTAAGGTTGAGAGAATCACACGCAGAGTTCCCAATTTAAGCCATCTAGCAGATATTACTAGTAACCTACTAAATACACGTAAGAGTACTTTGAAACTAAACACTTTTCTTTTAGATGGCACCTCTGCTTAAAGATGCAAACTTACAAACCCTCTGCAAACAACTAGGATGCAATACAAGCAATTCATGAAAAGACTTCACCTCCCTCCGTGAAAGGGAGCAACTGTAGTGTCTCACAAAGAGGAAGATGTGACTTTTTTTTCTTTTAATCAAGAGCCATTTTCCATGGTTCTCAAAGTTTGTTTATACAGGGCCTTTGTTCGCACTTCTGCATGGTAAACAAAGCTTTCTGCCAGAATTTCTACTTTAATGAAGAGCCCCTGGATAGGTCCTGGAACTGGAGGCCCAGAAGACTATGCAGATAATGATTCCTGAATTGAAATTCTGCTGATACAAACAACTAAAGTGTTTTTGCAGGCAAAATTGTGGTTCAAGGGAAATTAGAAAGCTTTTGCTGGCAAGTTAAAGCTAGTCCAGCTCATTCCTAGGACATTCCCAATATAACAACATAGATTGTTAAAAGTCTACACAAAGCCAGCCCTAGTACATAATATAGACTAATTCCTAACAGCAGCACATTAGAAAGTTTTATCTAAAGAAAATAAGCAGTTAAATTCACTGCTCTCTCTCATCTGGGTCAGAAGTCTGCGATTACTTCATCCTGAATGCCTATCACCTCTTCTCCCACTCGCTACAGTCATACAGCTTCCTCAGCGTCACAGTTCAAGACTCTATTAAAGTATAACTATCTTAACACACAATTCCTGCCCTTTCCCCTTCTTATACCGGGGAAACCAATCTAGGGTCCAGTTTAACCTTTGGGGAGATCAGCAAAGGTCTCCACCAGTGGCATTCTTATAAATTCCAGTTTTGATTTCTGCGCTACAGGGAATGAGCAGCAGAAAGGGACAGTGACAGAGCCAGAAAGACCCGGAGAACCTCAGCTTTAGTGTGCAAGACAGACAGACAAACATTCGGCTGTTTTAAGGGCACTTTCATGTAGTCTGAAGAGTCCTCCAAATTCTTTCCATCACCTATTTAAGTTACAGGACAGAAATTCTGTACTCACAAAATGTTAGGAGCCTAGGAGAGTAGATCTTTTTATGATAGTGTATTTTTAGAAACCATCATTAAGGTTTTAGATGAACTTCAAAAGAAATGCCCAGTAGCTGGGTCCCCATTTCCCCCCCTTCAAAACAACTGCAGCTTGCAGTGTCTTGCATGAGTGCTAAGAAGCGCTATTTTTCAGAGCATTTTCAAATCCTCCTGCAAGCTTCATCAGAGCTCAAAAAATGGTAACACTAGTTTTAATCCTTAGACTGCAATGTTCCGCAATAAAAATTCACATGGTACATTGATAGCCTTCAAAATGTGCTAGTAGCAGCACCTTTTTGATGCAGGCTATTCATTACCTTTAACGTGGAAGCTCTTATGCTACTCCACAGTATCACCATACTAGATGAATATAACTTATCACCACATAGCGCAGAGAAGAGTTTTCATTCTGACAGAGTAAAACAATATTTGGTTTTCTGCACTTTCTTTGATCAGCATTCCAAAAGACATTTTGTGGGAGCTGTCCATTCTGCTTAGAAACAGTGCTATGAAAACACAAGTTCACACCTTATGAAAAATCCATTTTCATTGGCCATTAATATTTTTGATAAATTTGGAGACCACTAACAATTGAAATAACCTAAACAAAGTCTGTACTAGATAAATATTAAATACATACCATAGTTAGTTTCCAGAACAAGGAATTTCTCTCAGGTAGAGATGTTCCTATTCCTATTGTAAGCTTCTCTGTCTAGCTTAAGGAGTCCAACCAAGTTCCCACAAAAGCCACAGGGAGGACTCTCACCATAATGGGATGTAAATCAGGACACTGATCGTTTCATCCTCATTTTTATAGGCCCAGCTACTCTTGTTTAGCTCATTAGATTGATGTCAGAGCCTGAGTAGAGGGACTGATTTATTAAACTATAGAAAAATAGTATCAAGCATTACCAACATCCTTAATCCTTTAATTGACATTTAATATTATTCACATATGTAATTATCTGTAATACAGATATAGCCATAAGATCCTGCTGTGAGTACATACGCATTTCTAGTATCTATTTTCCCCTAAATGATGTAGGACCTGAAACTATGGAAAAGTTCCCCAAATATTCTGTAATACAGGTCCAACAGCCTTTGAATGAAAAAGTTGATATACAAGTTTTGGTCTCAAAAATAGCCTTTCATGCCAAGAGCTTTCAGATACTGCACTCCAAAAGCTGAGGTCTCTAGATCTCCTATCCTAGAGGATATACTTGGGTAATCAAAGAAAATCCAGAGATATATATATTCAAGTTATAAAGTTTTCCTAAGATCTGCCATTTAAAAAAAGATATAAAAAGCAGTTGCTGGAATCCTCATCTTCAGTAACCCCTAGGATAAAGTATCAAAGCACAAAATCCTCTTCTCCTCCAGCACTTCATCTGTATTTCAAATGATCTTTTCTAAGCCTTGTCCTTAGGAAACCAAGCTAAAATGGTCACACTATGCGATGCCTCCGCTCCTTTTCAGCCTCCCCACACTCAACATGCATACATCACCACCCCCAGCCCACTTACTATCTAACTTCAATCAAGTGTTCACAGAGGCTGATGGTTCTCAAAATACAAACAACTTTCACTAAACATCTACAAGCTTTATGAAGAGACAACGGCTGGATGGAGGAAATACACCCTTTAAGTACTGTAACGGAGTCAAAGGCAGCAGCATACTTTCTCTTACTAGGCATGAGAGCACCCAGGGTGTCGTTAGTACCGAAGAACTATAAAGTTTTCAACTTCATAATCAATAAGAAAATATTTCCACAGGTTAATGCAGTGGCTGGAAAGATTGCTTGTCAGATTAAGAAATGGGACTGCTGAAGTCAGCTTCCATTCCCAGTTCTTCACTCCCTAGTAAAGCAATACTTCTACTTATTTACTAGTTTGGAAGAGTAGGAATGAGGTGATGCTTTAGCAGTGCATCCTCTTCAGTACTACTGGACTTATTTTAGTAGCCTACATTTAATTCTTGAACTATTTTAAGCTGTCCTGCAAGGAACTGCAAGAAGTAATATTTGAGTTTGATCAATAACGCTACTGAAACAGCTAACATAATCCCCATCTCACTGAAAAGTGTTTACGGAACTCCAGAATGCACCAGCCAGAGGCTAGCTCCAATTTCTCCTCATCTGTCACATGTAAATGCCTCAGGGTGCCTGACAGTGTCAAAAGAATTAGCACATTACTTGATAAGTTAACCAGGTATCAAAAGTATTCAAAAAGAAGGCAAAAAAAAAGTGTCCTATGAAATATTTTAACCCAAAGGTTCCATTCCAAAAAAATCACCAACACAATGAACATGACAATATCAAAGAGCTTTCCTCAGGAGTGTAGTTTCATTTAGCTACTTTGTTGAAAACAGTTATCCAATCTCATTCATTCGTTATCTCACAATACGACCCAGAAATTTCAGCTCCACAGTCAGCCATATTCTATCGAAAGCTGTTTAGTGTGGGGCTAAAGTTTGACTCGTGTACCAGAGTGCATCAGACATCCCGCAGTTGACCAGGAAACAACTATTTAACTGCTTACAGACAAACTGAATTCTTTTAATATGCTGCCAAATTAGCAATGTTGTCCTGATGGCTGAAATTAAGACTTTCTTGGAGAAATTTGTGCAAGGTAATGCCTCTTAATATTTACCAATTTCATCACAGGTACTGAAGGAAGAGACTGTCAGCTTGTTTGTGCAACTAAAAACCTAAAAGCTCATTAGATCCTGGATTTTTTGTCAAGTGTGTTGTGTTGTTCGGTTTTTTTTTTTCTTTTGGGTGGGTTTGGGAGGGGCTTTGGGTTTCTTTTGCTGTGGGTCTCCCCTCAAATCTGGAAGTGCTTATATAATTATGTATCAACAAAAACTGATCAAGTTTCCAAGAACATCTCCTTCAATTTCTCAGGCTGCACGAAAAACTGCATTCTCCTCCAGGGCTTCTATAATTAAGTTTCCCTAGCTAAAGGATGAACCAGAGCAGGGGCAGAGCTAGATGAAAAATAATCAAGGAAGAGTCAGTAGATCAGTTTCACAATCCGTCTTGCTGAAAAGCCAAACAATTTGTGCTGGCACACAGCTTAAGAATGAAATACTACCCCTGTCAACTCTGCCTTTGAAAAATTGCCTGTCAACCTCTTATTTGCAAAATGCTCAATTTGGACTTTGAATTTCAAGCGTCTACAACCACAAAAATCAAGATGAGGCTACAGAACCACCGAGGCTTAAATTCTGTCGTGTCTCTACCAATCTGAACTACAGTCTCAAAAAAAATTAATCTAAGTCTACCAATAACACTTTCTAATTGGATGCTAGAAGTTTGCAGATTGGGAATAACGGGAGAAAACTCAAAATATCACTAATAAATCCTAGCTACGTTTAATATTGAAAAAAAAACTGCTCAGTAGTTGCACTTCTGCATCTCCACAGGGCAATGTTTTAGTCCAATAACTAAAACGCTTCTTTATTAACCAGGACTATCAATGATT
>NW_009619713.1:33920-34182 GCF_000690535.1 Cariama cristata
AACCGTTAACTGGGGGGGGAACAACCAAAAACCCAAACGAAACGCAAACAGCCGAAGGCATCCAACCTGACCGCTGTACTTCACAAGACTTTGAGCTGCTGCAGCTTCGCAGCCCACGAACGGGCTGGATGCCCACGCCGCGTGCATTAGCACAAAGCCTGCGGGGAACTTCGGTTTCTCCAACAGCAGCAAGCTGAAAGGCAGGTGAAGGGAGAAAGCAGTTCCCAGCAGGGAATTACACGCGAGTGGAGGACGGCGTGCT
>NW_009619714.1:0-226 GCF_000690535.1 Cariama cristata
GTTTTGGGTTGGGGTTTGGGTTGGGTTGTTTTTTTTTAATTATTGGGGTTTGGGGTTTTTTTTAATTTTTTTAATTTAAAGTGCCTGAGTAGACTCTGGCTGAGCATGATCCCCCCCGGTGAACCTGCGCTGGGACCCCCCCCAAGGCCGATATTGTGCCTTCAGCCACGCTTTGCCCACCCCAGGGCTGCCCTGGTGCCCCCCCAGCCTCTCCCCCAGGGCTGGG
>NW_009619714.1:360-1013 GCF_000690535.1 Cariama cristata
TAGGGAATGATTATTTGGGGGGGGGATGGATGTGCAAGGTCCATTGGGCAGTGATTGCTTTGCAAAATGAAGATGAGCTGGGAATTAAAAACCTTGGAAGAAGCTGGAAGGAAAAAATGTAGTTTCACGAAGCATCCGAGCTGCCCCCTGACCTCCTTGTTCTCCTTTTTTTCCATGGAGGTGGGATGCGGTTTCTCCTGGATCCCTGGATCTGGCCCTACCCTTTGCATCTGGGAGCAGGGGCCACATGAATTTTCCCTCCCAAGTGTTTTTCCTCCACTCCTGGGGGTCCACTTCCTTGGGGATTTTTTTTTTTTTGCACCCTGGAGTGATTTTGATTTTTTTGTTTTTGTCCTTCCCAACAAGCAGCCGTGAAGTGCCAATGACCGACGCTGCCCAAGCCCAAATCCTGGGCAGGGACCACGCTCCATCCCCCTGCCAGCCCCGCCGCCACCTCCAGCCAAGCTGCAAACTTTACAGGCAATAATTTTTCCACCTTTTCCTCCTCTTTTTTCCAAGGAAAACAGTGTTTTCAGGAAACGGATCCCCACTCTGTCCCCCAAAACACATCCCCGTCCCTAAACGCTGCCCAGCCTCGGGAACAGCAGCGTCTCCGGGGTTTATTTTCCTCTCCAGGACCAAGGTTGGGATGG
>NW_009619714.1:1070-4055 GCF_000690535.1 Cariama cristata
ACCTGCCTGCTCCAAACCGTTCTGAAACCCAGCAGGAAGCAGAAGGAAAAGCTTGCTGGCGTTAAAAACTCAATCGCAAGAACTTCTCTCCCTCCTGAGCTCGGCAGGAGCCAGGCACCGGCGCTCCGTGACCTTTTTTTTTTTCTTTTTTTTTTTTTTTTCCTTTTCCGTTGGCTTGTTTTTATATAAGACTGTATTTGTAATGTGAACCGAGGATTTCTTTTCTATTCTGTAATTATAAAAGTCGAAGGAAAGTTTCATCTGATGGCTGTTCTGGTTTTGGGACATTTCCCTTGGGCACTTGAATCGATTAAAAAGTGGTGGGTTTTTTTTTTTGGAGGGGGCTTTTTTTTCCCCCCTATTATTGCTGCCAGCTCATTCCCGCAGGCTCTGCATCCCCCAGCTTTCTGCTGCCTTATAATTTTCTTCTTTTTAATGATGCCCTGGTGAGATTCTGCTTCCTCCCTCACTGCCCATGTGGGTGATTTCCTTCTTGGGAGTGAAATAACAGCAAAAATTTAAAACAAAATGGGGTGGGTACCACTCACCGCGCCGTGGGGGATGTGTTGGTGGCCGGTGCATCCCAACCCTGCGCATGGGGGCAGCCGGGGAGGGTCTGCAGCCTCCCTTCCCCTAAGAGAAATATTAATAAACCCCCAAAGAAATGTTAATAAACCCCCAAGAAAAAATATTAAGAACCCCCCCCTGTGGTGTTTTTTCAGGTTGAGCTCCTGAAATAAAGTTTTCCAGCCCTGCAAGGAGCGAGGGTAGGGGTTCCCCCAGTGGGAGACACTGGGTTGCGGCCACAGCCCCATGGGAAAAATTTCCTTTTCTCCCCAAATATTCACATTTTCCATCACCAAAGCAGCAATTTTAATTTAGTTCAATGCCTCCCCTTCAGGGTAACGCTTGCTTTCACGTGGTTTCATTCCAAGTATCCAAAACCCTGGATTTGCTCTATTTTTAATCGATTCCAAACGAGAGGTGGTCACCTTCTGCTCCCATCCTTTGCCTTTGATTTTTCTCCCCTTTCCTGCCTTTTCCAGCTCAACAGGAGAAGGAAGGGGGTGATGACATTGAATTAACTTCTGTTTTTTAAATCCAAATGGAAATGTGGTGAGGCCAGGGCAGCAAATACGGTGTTTTCGGTGACATCGGGGACCAGAGCAGCCGGATGCTCCTTCCCCCCTGGGCTGTATTCCCTGTGATGCTTCTGCTCGGCAACTCCCTGCCGCGGTGTTTTGTCACCGGCTTTTTGGGGACACAATGCTTGTGTTGATTTGTTCCCACATGTTCCCAAATCTCTGTCCCCATGGGAAGTGAGCCTTCATCCCTGTAAAAGTCCTCCTGTCCCCAGCCAGGAGCTGGCGTGGGGAGAGGCTGGAGCGTGGTGGTGCTGTCCCCAGCAGCTCGGGGTGTCCCCGGGCTGGGGTTGGTGGCCCTGAGCGATGTCACTCGGTCACCCACAGGTCCCACTGGCTCAGCTCTGCTGCGAGATCCCATCCCCGGGGTCCGGTCTTTAACAGAAAAGACTAAAAGCAGGTTTCCAGGCCTAAAATCCATGGATTTTAGCAGGGTGTCCAGGGATGGGGGAGCCACAGGTTTTGCCTTGGCCATGGGGACAGTGGGGTGTCCCAGCACCCCAGGCACAGGCGGGTGTTGTCCCAAAGCAGTGGGTGTGGGGTTTGAAGGTGGCCCCTCTGGGGCACGGGGGCTCCCCCAGCATGTGGGGGGAGATGAGCAGCCTCCAGCCTCGAGGGACTCCCCAGGGAAGGATCCTGGGTGGGTGGGGACAGCACCCACCTCCTCCGTGGGTTATGATGTGTGTTTGGGTGACGCCTGATCAAACAAGAGCTATCTCATGCCTTGTAGGTACCAAGGAAGTGGGGAGGATTATTTTTAGGGGGGGGATGAGCAGGGATGGAGACTTGTTCCTATGACAACAGGGAGTCCAATTGGACCCTGTGGCCGTGGACCAGGGAAGAAGTGGGTCAGCATCCCCCCGGTCCCACTGGAGCATTCCACAGCCACGCTGCCGGAGCATCCCATGGCCACGCTGCTGGAGCATTTGTGGCCGTGCTGCCAGAGCATCTCACTCACAGCCACGGTGCTTGAACATCGCACGACCATGCTGCCAGAGCATCCCGCAGCCGCACTAATGGAGCATCCTTCAGCCACGCTGCCAGGGCATCCCATGGCCACGCTGCCAGAGCATCTGTAACTGTGCTGTTGAAGCATCCCACCGCACTCCTCCTCCCCAGCTGGGGAGGAAGGAGGAAACCTGTTTACCTGCCCATACTCATCGATCTACCTCTTGCAAACCAATCTCCTGCTGCCCAGCCCTGTCCCAGCTCCAACCCGGGCCACGCCACCAACCCCTCCGACAGTAACTGCGCTCCAGCCTTCGGCCACGCCATGCCCCATGTTCTGCCTCCTGTACCGTGAAGGAAGCCGGTAAGGGGAGGTAAGCACCAAACTAGAGGCTGAAATAAGGTTCTTAAAGTGGTTTTCAATTAAAATCTTTAATTTTGGGAAGCATCTTCCAGTTTATTGCACAGTGTTTGTGGCGATAAAATTCATTGTCCGTTATCAGACATGGATTGGGTCCCTTTGGAGGCGGCTGCTGCCATGAAAGGTGATTGTGGGGCTGGGAGCTGTCACCCAGGTGAGGGAAATAAAACCCCATCATGTGGATGTGTGGCTGGATCGTGATTGCAACGGGAATTAATTCAGAGACGGATCTGGAACACGCGGTGGGGGGGGTTTCTGCAGGTGCTGCCATGGCATGGCTGGTGAGCTGCCTCCCAGCAAGGATCTGGGCACACTGGGAAGGTGGCACTGGGAAACACAGGGGATGGCTCCGGGAGCCTTGCTGGGGGGGATGTTATTGCTGTTACTAAAATGACCCAAAGGCAGAGTAAGGCCACGGCTCTCCGCAGCCCAGGGCTCACGGCAGGGCTGGGTGAGGGTATTTTTTGCAGGCCC
>NW_009619715.1:0-241 GCF_000690535.1 Cariama cristata
CCCCCCCTGCCACCAGACATGCTGTGGCTGCCTGAGATAGTCCTGGAGAACAAGTGAGCCGTGCCTCAGTTTCCCCTCCCAAACCCCCTGAGCTGCGCCGGGTGCACGCCCAGGGCTTCCCTTGCCCCTCACCGGCCCCGCCTTGGCTCTCTCCCGGTGCAGCAATGACGGACTCTTTGAGATCGCCTACTACTGTAACGTCCTCATCTACAACACAGGCTACGTCTACTGGCTGCCACCC
>NW_009619716.1:0-3055 GCF_000690535.1 Cariama cristata
GCAGCCCCCAGCCAGCGCCTAGGCATTGGGCAGGTGGGCCCTGCCCCCCCATGGATGGGCACAACTGGCGTCCCGCATTAGTTCTGCCAAATTTCCCCTGCCCTGGGCCCTGCCCTGGCTGGTTCCTGCTCCAGAGATGCCTCTCCAGCACAGCTCCAAGCTGCCACAGTCTCTTTACCCTGTGCTAATGTCCACATGAGCCCCATTGCTGCATGGCAGGATTATGTCTCGCCAGCCCCTGCCAGCCCTTCCCTGCCCTGCTGCCTGTCGGTGCCACCGGACACCTGCTTCCCTAAGCCCTCGCTTTTCCCTGCTTGGCTCGCAGGTATCTCCAGGAGTATGCGGCGCTGGGCACGGGTGGTGGCATCTATCACTTCCGAGACCAGATCCTGTCAGGTGGTGCTGAGGCCTTCTTTGTCCTCAACGCAGACGTGTGCTCAGAGTTCCCCTTGCAGGAGATGCTGGAGTTCCGGCGGCAGCACGGGGATGCGCACAGCTTTGTCATTCTGGGTACCACAGTGAGTGGCAGTGCTGGGGAACAGAGGAGCAGCGGTGCTCTGCCATGGGCTTGTCTAGAAGCCAGCGGCTCCTGCGGTGGATGGGTCTCTGGGTGTGAGCTCCAGGTCTCATCTGCTCTGCATCCACATGCTCGCTGCTTCACCACTGCTAACATGTCCTCGTTCTGCAGGCCAACAGGACGCAGGCACTGAATTATGGCTGTATCGTGGCGAACGCAGACACGCAGGAGGTACTGGAGGGCCTTGGGGAGCCGGGCATGGCGTGGGCAGTGGGTGCTGCGCTGCCTGCGTGGGTGCATGTTCCCAGCGTGCCATAGAGGGGGTGTGATGCCAGGCACAGGGGCTGTGCCTCGGGACTCGCATCTCTTCCTTCGCCTCTAGGTCCAGCACTACGTAGAGAAGCCCAGCACGTTTGTGAGTGAGATCATTAACTGTGGCATCTACTTGTTCTCACCTGCCATCTTCCAGCACATCGGCGAGGTCTTCCAGAGGAACCAGCAGGAGCTCGTGCTGTGAGTGCCTTTCTCTGCCCCACATCCCACCCACCCCACTGCTTCCCGGGGCTGCAGCGGCACGCTCATCCTCCATTCTTTCTCTATCTTCTCTCCTCCTCTGCCATCACTCACTTGTTTCCTGGTCCTGCACCAGCTGTCCTTACCTTGGGTAAGTCTCCCTCTGTGTCTGCACTGGCTGCTCTCCAGGCTGGATTGTCCCTAGCGGTAACGCATGCTTTCCTCCCTGCTCCAGGCCGCTCTGCAAGGCTGCTCTTGCCTCTGCTCCCCTTCTGGCCAGCTTGAGACTCCCCTCTCCCTTGCTCTCCTCCCACCCCATTCTCATTCAGCTCTGGATAAAGGCCTTAGCAAGCCTTTCACTTGGGAATGCTCTGCTCCCCCCTCCAGCTCTTTGCACCAGCCAGCCTGTCACCTGACATCTCTGCCACCACCCAAGCAAAAATCCAGCTGTGCAGGGCTCTGGAGCGGGGGCAGGATCTGTTGCTCATACACCCGCTTGGACTGGGTGGAGCTCTTGCACCACCAACTTCTGGCTCAGAGCTTATTTCAGCTGACAGAGCCCAGTCCCTCTGCTGCTCTGGGGCTCAGTGGGGCTGGGCAGGCCTAGCCTGACAGCTGGGGCTGTCCGCACCTTTGGGGAAAAGTGCATGGCTAGGTAGGAGTCTGGGATCACCGGAGACTCCAGATTTGGGGAGGGTAGCTGCTGGGGTCCCTGGCTGAGGCTGTGACTGGGGTGGGTGTCTAACAGGCCTCTCACTTGCAGAGAAGAGAGTTCCAATGGCTGGCAGCGTGCAGAAGTGATCCGGCTAGAGCAGGACGTTTTCACGGCGCTGGCTGGGAGCGGCAAACTCTATGTCTACAAAACTGATGGCTTCTGGAGCCAGATCAAGTCAGCTGGGTAAGGGCTGGGGCTAGAGTTGGTGCAGCGGGAGCATCAAGCGATCCATACCAGAGATGGGAGAGGAGGGTGCCCAGGCAGGGCCCTGGGGGTGGGTGAAGGGTGCTGAATTTTGACCCTCCTCTGCCCTGGTGGTGTTGGAGAGGCAATAACAATCTTTTGCTTTTCCTCCCTAGTTCTGCTATCTATGCAAGCCGCCTTTACCTGAACCAGTACAGCAAAAGCCACCCAGAGAGGCTGGCCCAGAACAAACCTGGAGGCCCTGTCATCCGAGGTACCTCTCTGACACCCCACCACCACCTGGGGGGTCAGTGGGACCCATGGGCAGTACCTCCCCTGATCTGAGTGCTCCTGTGAGCTGCCACCTCTGACACAGCTGCCTTCTGTTGCAGGGAATGTGTACATTCACCCGACAGCCTCCATCGACAGCACTGCAGTGGTGAGTGCAGGCCTGGGGGGACTTGCGCAGGGCAGTGCCTGGGGGTGCTCAGGGTGCAGTCATCCTTGACCTCATCACCTCCCTCTGTCCTCACAGCTGGGCCCCAACGTCTCCATTGGGGAGGGGGTGACGGTGGGAGCTGGCGTGCGCGTGCGAGAGTCCATCGTCCTGCATGGTGCCTCACTCCACGTAAGTAGGGTTTGCCTGGGGGTGTGTGTGAACCCCCACCCCCTGCAGGGATGCAGCAGCACCCTTCATCCCCCTCTCCTTTGCCCCAGGACCACACCTGTGTCCTCAATACCATCGTGGGCTGGGACAGCACCATCGGGCGCTGGGCCCGGGTTGAAGGAACGCCCAGTGACCCCAACCCCAATGATCCCTATGCCAAGATTGACAGCGAGACCCTTTTCCGGGATGGGCGCCTCACGCCGTCCATCACAATCCTGGGTATGTCCCACCCGTACCCAGCCGCCCTGGCCCCACACAGTAGGGCAGAGTCTCTCCCCTCCTGCTAACCCTCTCATGCTCTCCCTGTAGGCTGCAGTGTCACTATCCCTGCTGAGGTCGTTATTCTCAACTCCATCGTCCTTCCTCACAAGGAGCTGAGCCGCAGCTACAAAAACCAGATTATCCTGTGAGTCAGCAGCTCGCTGGGTTGGGGGGGGGGGGGGGGGGGGGGGACGGGCGA
>NW_009619716.1:3086-3743 GCF_000690535.1 Cariama cristata
ACCAGCTGCCCCCTCCCTGCTGTGCCTCATAGCAAGAGCCTGTGCTGAGGGCTTCACCTCCTGGGAGGGTCCCAGCACCTCCAGAGGGGTCGGTGCAGGCCAGGAGCCCTGCAAGTGCCTGACTCCTACTCCAGACAGACATTAAAGCTGGCGAGCATCAGCTTTGTGTGCTCCGTCTCTTGCAGCCCAGGGACCAGCCCTGCGGCAGGGTGAAGGCTTCAGGGACAGCATGTGGCCCTGGCACCAGGCTGTGTGCGTGTGCAGGCAGCCCCGAGCTGAGGCTGTTGAGGGAGCACATGCTGCCTGTGGTGGCTTGGGTCCAGCGTTTGGTGGAGAAACACCTAAGGGCACTACCAGCACCATCTTGCCACCTCTCACCAGGCTCTCCCTGCATCAGTTGCAGTCTGCAGCTCCCTGGAAGGTCTTGGCCTATCTCAGGGGCTGGGAAGCTTTAAATCTTCCTGTCCTGCTTAGGCAGCTCTCCCTGCAGGAGCCAGCTGTGAGGATCCCAGTTTCAGCAGTGTGATTGCAACAGCCTGAGCTGGGCTTCTGCCTATCACTGGGAAAACAGAGCAGCACCAGGCTGTCCTAAGGGCACTGGCACAGGAGGGCTGGGTTGGACAGGCAGGCTGCTGGCCCTGGAGGGAGCTGCAAAAT
>NW_009619716.1:3912-6615 GCF_000690535.1 Cariama cristata
ACACCTCCGCCCCCAAGGGCTGGGTATGAGCCAGGAGAGCTGCCAGCCCAGCTGAGCCTGCTCCTGTCAGGCTGAGACCTGCGCAGGCTGCCTAGGCAAGGCTCAGGGTGATGACAGCGGCAGCAGGCCCCTGCCACCCCGGTGGGCCAACACCCTACTCCGCACCAGCATGGGTGTAGTTTGGGGGGCTTGCTGCATGTCCCTTTGCACCAGCCACATCCACAGGGCACCAGAGTAATCAGCTTAGTTGTGTGCAGGTGGCAAAGATCTACTGCCTCACTCTGTCTCAAAAAAACCCTGTTTTTATTCAAGGCAGCTCCCTGCTGATCCTGGCACAGTCTTTCTATGGTTACCAATACTGCCCTTTATCCACTTACCTCCCCGTCTTCTCCTCTGGTTTTGGAGCTCTGTGCTAAAGCCCTGCGCTCCACTGAGGGCCCCCATCACGCCTCTCACCTTCAGCGAGGCACCGCATTAGGGATTCTTCATCCATCCAGTACCACCCCAGCTTGATGGATTTGCAGTAAATCCTTGCTCCCAGCCCTGTGCCTTCCTGTGCCAGTTCTCCTGTGGTCCTGGGTGGGGATTAGCTGTTCCCTGGCTTTAAGCACATTAAACTCCTTCAGTTTTGCCTCTGCCTTGGATGTGCTAATTTTCTTGCCCACTGGTGAACACCCCTGTGCTGAGGGAAACTGCGCCAAAGTACTTGCTTTGAGGATTGTACGTGGATTTTTCTCCTGTGTCCCACATCTGGCCTGGCTTTTAGTACAGATGTTTCTCAGCTGCTGGACATGCCCCACCAGGGCAGTTCTCAGCCCTGTTGTGTAATGCCCTTTTCCCTAAGCTCCCCTTGTAGCGGCTGTCCCTTGAGCAGGGTTATCTGGGGGATGAGCCCTTCCTGGGCTCTTCCTCCATTACAGCCTCATGTAGTTTCCCCCTCTTGGAGGGAAGAGGGCTGTGCATCCCAGCCCTGCTCGGGGTTTGCAGCTCCAGCTCCGGGGCTGGAGGGGAGGAAGGAGTTAAAGAGGCCTCCGCTGAGGTGCCGGGAAGTCTGGAAACACTTTAAGGTTGTGCTGCCCTGAGCAGCAGCAGCTCTGATTACTTGAGGCCAACATCTGGGCTGAAAGAGGGGCCTCCCACATCCTGGGCTCCAGGGCAGGGAGAGGAGGGCTTCAGCTAGGGCAGGAGGGGGCTCTGCCTGCCCTCCCCTCTCTGCCCAGTGAAAGCAGGGGTTTTGGGGAGCACTGCTTACCCTCGCTGTCAGTACAGCTCTTGTCTGCTGCCCAGCCAGGTTCCATCATGCCAGTGAGCCCCAAACCCTGGCAGCAGCAGGGAGGGACAGACAGCAGCCACAGCCAGGCTTGTTTTGCTGCAAACGTTTAATACAGACCAGCCCCAAGTACAGTGCTGGGGCAGTGTTCCCACCACAGCAGCTGGGCAGAGCCAGCCCTCCTCCCCAATCCCCAGGGAAGAAGGGCAGGGCTTGGAGCTCAGCACCACGAGCCCACAGGCAGCTGCCTGGTCCCACATGCTTCGCTCCTCCTCTGGTGCCAGCTCCGTGCCCCCCGGGAGCCACTGCTGCACGCTACACCGGAGAAGGGAAGAACCGGCCCACCTTCCTCGGGGCCGGCCCGGGCCTGCGTGGGGAGACATGAGTCAGGGGTGCAAAGCAAGCTCCCCTGGGCCCCCCACCCACCCCCAGCAGCACTCACGGGGGCCGGGCAGCTGTGCCCACGCAGCTCCGCAGGGTGCTGGGGAGGCAGCAGGTGCCAGCTGGGCTCAGCTGGCCAGGCTTGGGCTCCGGGGAGGCGATGGGGTGGAAGAACGGCTCTGCAGGACAGAGGGGGTATGGCTATCGCACGCCAGCCCAGCCATGGGCACCCAGTACCCTTCAAGCAGCCATAGGACAAGGGCAGGGAAGGCGCTGGGGCTCCTGTGCCTTACCACGTTCACCCCTCGGGGCTGGCGTTGGCACCAGGTTCTCCTGCTCCGTCCCCAGGAAGCCTCTCCAGAAGTCGGGTGGCAGCGAGAGGAGCCGAGCCACCACCTGGACAGGAAGGGATGGAGAATGGGGATGTGGGCAGCATCCAGGATACAGCCTGCACCTCAGGGACCCCTGCCTCACCTTGCACTGCCGTGGTGTGTCCTCCATGATGGCGAGCGGCGTGGGGTTGGCCGAGCTGTGTCCCACCAGTGTGGGACCAAACACGCGAGACAGATTGAGCACATCCATCTTGCAGTCGGGGCTGTGCGACACCCTGTGAGGGGGGACGGTGTGAGGATGCTGCCCCCGCCGAGGGGACCCTCATCCTCAGTCCCGCTTTGCTGCTCTGGGGCACGGAGCCTGGGTGAGCGGCACAGAGCAAGGAAATAGGGCCAGACGCATGGGAGCCCATGCCAGGATGAGCCCCTCACCTGAGCAGGTGCAGCATGAGGAAGGCCAGGGTGTCCCTGTTGGCTGGGGGCAGTTTGCTCACCACGTGGCGCAGGGCTGTGCCGCAGGCAGCATCGTCCGGGATGTCTGTGGCAGCACCGGGGAGGGGTTAGGGGAGGAGCAGCCCCTTTCCACCCCCAACCCACTCAGGACCCCTGCTCACCGGCAGCCCGCAGGAAGGCAGGGTGGAGGCTGAAGGTGACCAGTGGTTCCTTGAGCCCCCGCAGAAAGTCCTTGAGCACCCCACACACCACGTGGATGTCAGCCAC
>NW_009619717.1:0-441 GCF_000690535.1 Cariama cristata
TTCTCCTTCTCCTTTTCTTTCTTCCTTCTTCTCCTCCTGCCCCTCTACCCCCTTCTCCTTCTCCTCCTCCTACTCCTCTTCATCCTCTTTTTTTCTCTTCTTTCCCATGTTCGTCCTCATCCTCCTCTTCTGTATCTTGTTCTTCCCTCTTCAGTTCCTCCTCCTGCTCATCTTTCTTCTTTTCCTATTTTTCCTCCTCCTCCTAGTCCTGTGCCACCTGTTCCTCTTCTGGCTGCTCCTCCACCTCTCCTTTCTCTTCCTCTTGCTCCTCCTCATGTTCTTCCTCCTTTTCTTTCTCTTCTTCCTTCTTCTCATTCTCTATGTTCTTCATCCTCTTCCTCCTCCTCCTCCCGTCCACCAGTTCATCCTGTTTGTCTTCCTTCTTTTTCTCCTCGTCCTGTTTGTCCTTCTATTAATTCTCTGTGACGGGCTCATCACAGC
>NW_009619718.1:0-2862 GCF_000690535.1 Cariama cristata
CGCGGGGGCGAGGGGGTGCTAACCCAGTGTTGGAGCGCCTGGGAGAAATTCCCGGAGGCGGGCTTAGATCAGTGTGACTTTCATGTCAAGTAATCGCAATGATCCCCGTCCCTTAGGTGCCAAGAAGTGGCTGGGATGGAGGAAAGAGATCGAACTGCTTTCTGATGTAGCCTACTTCGTCCTTACCACTCTGTCAGGTAAGGTGCCGAGTAACTGCCTACTTGGCATTTCTCCTAGCAGCGTGAAAAATGAGCTGCCTGACCTGGGCGGCTGCTCTTTGTTGGTGACCACCAACTGCAATGAGGCTGCTTGACAGGGATTTTCTTTAATGTGTGTGTGTGTGTGGGGGGGGTTGGTTGGTTGTTTTCTATAAATGCATTTTATTAAATAGCAAACTACTAATTCAGAAGTTTGAGTTCAAATGCAGCAGTTTATCAACTCAGACATATGTTCCTTTAAAAGCAAAAGTTCTTTTTTAAAAAGGGATGCATGACGCTATGAAAAAGTATCCCTGCTTCAAGCCTAAAAGCACTGCAGATACTGGTGCTGCAGATGCTGATGTAAACATAATGCTCACCTGAATCAACACAGAAAAATGCAACTATTTTTGAAACTCCAAAACCTGATGCGTTCTGGCCCGCGCAGCCCGTCACCACTGCTCACCCATACAGAGACTGATGCTGCAATTGCCATCTTACCCTGCATGTTTTCTGTTGCGCACGTTATTTAGGTTATCAGACTCTGGGTGAAGAGTATGTGAACATTCTTCAAGTTGACTCAACCAAGAAACGGGTACCTTCTTTTCTTCGACGGGCCATCTTTGTTTCTCTTCATACTGTAGTACCCTATTGCTTAGAAAAGGGATTACTGCATCTGGAACGTGAATTGCAGACAGAAGCTGATGAGTTCAGAACCTCGCAGAACAATCCGGCACCTGGCTTATCCAGTAGGACCTTAGTACAAAACTGGATACAGAAACAAGTTTGGGAGCTTACAGAACAGCAGAAGAAAACAGTCTTACAAATTGTGCATGTTCTTAAACAATGCATACCTTTGCTTCATCGACTACATCTGGCAGTATTCTACATAAGTGGCGCTTTTTATCACCTGTCTAAAAGACTTACAGGAATCAGATATGTAAGTAGATGTACTCCTTGTCTGAAGATGGTGTCCACTGCAGTGTTTTGGCCTGTTTTGGAGTGCCATGTGTGTAAAAGGGATATAGAATTTGGCTATAGCTGATTATAATATGGGCAGAGCAGACTGGGCAAGAGGGAAATTTTTAATACTATGTAGAAGGGTTATGAATCCCTACAGTCAAAGGTTATGGCTATTAAATGTGAATGCAGAGTCAGAAGTTAATACCCTACGTAACTTCAGAACACTATCTAGTCTAGTCTGTCTTCTACAAATACACAAAAAGTGAGAAGTGGCTTAATAAATCCATGGGAAATACTTAAGTATAGTTTTTACTAAAATCGGCACACTACTTTAGATAGTATTTTTCTATACGAAGAGCTTAATTTCACACGGTCTTTTCAATAAGTATCTTTCAAAAAAACATCAGCCGCTGGCCCAGAAATGTGTATAGACGCAAGGCTCCTCAATTCCCAACATCAATGTGGAAAAGAGGTGTCTGACTATTTGCTCAGAGCTACATAACAAAACCAAACTGATTAAAGCAGTGGTTTTGATGGACAGACAACTCAAGACAACTGATCCTTGCACAAACAGCAGTTAAGTGTAGCCTGTCTGAACGAGATGTATCCAGGACACATTAGACCTCCTGAGAGACAGCAGGTTGATAAGCCCTAGAAATGTATCAGTTTTTTAGACAGAAATGAGAATCCCAAATCCAAGAGTTTATTGATATGGGGGTGGGGACATAGTTTCATAAAACCGCAGTAACGAAACTTCTCTATTTCTGTGAATTATGTAGCTGCATTTTGGAGGACTGCAAGGAGAAGATCAGAGTATTCGATCAAGTTACAAGTTTCTCGGCATAATTTCACTCTTCCATCTTCTTCTAACAATTGGTGTTCAGATGTACAGCTTCAAACAGAAGCAGAGAGCAAGGCAGGAGTGGAAACTACACCGCAACCTAGCTCATCAGAAGTATGATGATTTTTACTTACTAGGAAAGGGGTGGAAGCAGTGGTGGGAAATGTAATAGCTTTCGTAAACAAGGAGAACACTGGAGTGACACTTTGACTTAAGTTAGAACCTGATGTAATGTTCGATGCGTTCCTCACTGTTTTAAGCATCTCTGACACTTCATGCTTTGCTTTCATGTTTTTGAGATCTTCACAAAAAGGGTTAATACTTGAACAAGGGGTTTACTTTAGGATTGTGTTATCAAATATTTCTTACAAGCAGGCTAAATAAAATGAAGTAATATGTAACTATGTTAATTAGAAATATGTCCAAGGAAAAAACTACTGGGCGCCACTCCCGCTGCACTTTGTGTTTGGAAGAACGGAGACATACCACAGCCACACCTTGTGGCCACCTGTTCTGCTGGGAATGCATCACGGAATGGTGTAATACCAGAGTAAGTACAGGACAAATGGAGGCTGGAAGGGGTAAACATGATGAAATTTCTACTTGAAAATACCTGTCAGCCTGGGTGTTGAAATAATAACCTTTCTCTCACTAAGGCACCCAAAATCCCCACACAAGAGTTTACCAGGACCTACGTATTTTATTAGAATAGAATGACTATGCATTACATAGGTGAGGTAAATAAGGTGAGCAGTTTTCTGTCCCAACCATTGAAATGCCATCAGACTACTGTGGAAGTCAGACATGGAGATAATTCCTGTATCTACAGACCTACACTATAATTCTGACTGCAAAGAAACA
>NW_009619719.1:0-40769 GCF_000690535.1 Cariama cristata
ACCATTCTATGGTTGTATGATTCTATGATGACTATCTGTCTTGAATTGAAGAGAGCCAGGAGGGCCTTGGGAGGTCCTTAGACCTGTTAGCCTTGCCCAGCCTTGCAAGTCCTCAATGTGATGTGAAAGGGGAGGCCCCACACATGAGCTCATGATGATGTCAACTTTAGAGTTGACAACTTGAAAGCTCAGATAGGTAAAGCTGTAAAGGTACTCTGCCCTGTATCCTTACTGGAAAGGAATGCCAGGAGTTAGGCTATTCTGGTTCTTTATATTTAAGATAGAATATTCAAATTGTGGTTTATTTTTTTCCCTGGTAAGAATAAATATTCTTAGCTGTCCCATTCCCCAACCCCAACATGTGAAAAAACAACGAAACGTAATGGAGGAGACGAGTCTGCTATCGTTTGATGTTCCTCTTCCCAAATTCAGGCTCTTCCCAGTACACAACTCAAGCAGAAAATGCGACTCCTTGTTGAAGTAATGCAGTACATTAGTAGCTTCCCCCAAGCCTAATCATGCCAGAAGGATTCTACTGTTTTTATTTAATTGTTAATAAATTCTCTAACTGTCAGTATTGCAGAAGCAAACAAAAGTCCAATTAAAATTTGGAATCCCTTGTAGTAGGTGCCTTCATACCTGCCTCTCATGTCCTTTTGTGTTACTGTCAAATACTGAATTTCCCTAGTATAAATTTTCCTGTTGGAAACCACTGGCATCCTCCCTCCTAAACAGCCTTGTCAGAGAGTGGACTAAGGCAAATTACACTGAAGCCAAGAATATGCCTATTCTGGCTATATACTTATTTAAAGTCAAGGACATTTTAAAGAGCAGCTCCGAGCTACTGTAGAGATGCCAGCCTATGATATTTTGTGAAGTATGCCTATGAAGTAAACAAAAATAATAATAAAAAACCCAACACGGAAAGAATCTTTAATCAGAGACATTACCCATTACACAATAACCCTGAAAACTGCTGTATACTCTAGCTGTTAATGCGAAAATAAAATGTAATACACTACAATTAAAATGCTCTAATATGCGTTATCCATCCCCAGAGCTGAATTATTTAAGAAATTACAAATTGGTACTTTTTTCACTAGGCACTTCATATTGACACATGAATAGTTCTGTCTATTGAAGTAAACTGAATTACTCCAATGAGCAAGAGTGGCATACTTGGGCTTCTATTAACAAACATCTATGCTTCTCTAATTCTCAAAAAGGTCCTTTTCTTGTCCATAAAGGCTCTCTTATGCAGCTTCCAGAACTCTAAGAATTCCTGACTGACTAGGGAGACGTTGTTTTTCTTCCAGGAGAGAACGATTAATAAAATACTGCCTCAGCAATGGGAGATGATAATACATTTCTAAAATAAAATAAATACATAAAATAATATTTATTTCATGCAGTTAGAGATACCTACTGAAAGTTGTATCTCATCTTGTCTAGGATATAGGTGTTCTGTCACCTATACCACGCACCAGATCATAATCGCAACAATGAAAAATACCAGAGCTTTTCTTGCAGTTTTTATGTAACATTATTCAGATCTTTGTAACTTTCTGATAGAAGAAGACCGTATGCCACAACCAAACATATATGCAAAATGTCTGAGTTATGGAGCGTGACAGAAACATAAACATGGAGCTGTTTCACTTTTATGAATTTATGACTTGGTATCATTTGAATGTATGTTTTATGGTTGGATTTTTGAAAAAGGCCTTGCATGATCTCTCATTTCACATCCACAGCTTAACAGTGTTAAATTCAAATCTGCACCCATAGTACGCGGAGAAGTAGGGTTATCTTACCAATATAGCTGGCTGTGCTTTCAGAGCATATGTTGTACTGAACATCCAAATGACATTAGCTACATCTAAGTCTAGTTACTACGTAAAAGGAAAGATGAAGGGTTTAAGGTTTTTAAAAACAGATAATTCCCTGCCTTAGTATTTTTATTAGAAAAAAAGATTATGTGTACAGACAAACATACATGAACTCTTCTTACATAAATAAGAGAATAAAGAGCTTCCATATTCCTGTAAGAATGCCCGTACTAAAACAGTTGCATTAATTTCAATACCTCTGTTTTGAAATATTTTAATTCAAGCAGGACAAAGCTCTTCTACAAATTCTAACTGATGTTGGAAATATATCCATTTTGTAAATTCACAAAGCAATAATCCCACACTCTGAAATCGGATATAGTGGAGACGCTTTCCAACTGCAGAGAGGCACAAACAAGAAACCACAGCCATGCCCTAGGAAGGATATAGTTTAAACCACTCAGTTTTTATCAGTTTGCAGCTTGCCATGAGTTTGAACCCAGTGGCTAGAGGTGAAAGACCTCTGTACTAATTTACTGCACCACTGAAATGCCTCCTAATCCCTTCTGTGACTCCAAATTAATTTAAATCCATCTTCGTAACTTTTTTTCTCTTCTATCCTTACATATTCAACAAGAACTTCTACTAACACTGAAGATTTCTGGGCTTTCTCTTCTTCTCTGAAAGCAAAATGAATCTGAACGGAGGTCAACATCAGCCGCATTCTCGGGATAACAACAGATTTCATCCTCTGCATCCCAATTTAGTGCGGCACAGCAGTTCACATCTGCAGTCACGCAGGTTACCAGCAGCACCCTGCCTTCAAGTCCTTACGTATAGTTTGCATTTACTCACTGTTTTCAAAACCTTTGAGAGACTCGCACAGCATTCATAAAAGACAGTATCCTCTCCTTTAAATGTCAAACCCTCCTGACAGCTCTGTCCCTCAGGAACTTGGAATCCTGAAGGATGAATCTTGTGCTCTCTGAACAGGGCTTTGTCAGTACCTGGCTTCCTCCAAAACGAGCCTAATATACAACCTGTGAGCATTCACACTAAGGGGAAAAAATAAAGCGGCGCTTACTCTTTTAGGGAGAACTATCTGGGTAATTTATTTTTTTAAGATGCAAATCATCTTACATTCTTTCTTTTCTTTAAACAAGTACATATATCTGTCTATAAATATATATGTATATATAATATATCTATCAATAAATATGTATATTTTTTTATATAGATACACAATGAGTTTTAATACCATAGTCTTGGGCACTGTATGGAAATGCGGAGGAATACTTTGATTTGTATTTCTCCCTGAGCTTTATGATGATTTCTGATGACAACCTATCTTGTGCTCAGTTCCGATAAATCATTATACCAGTCCAAAAATTCCTAACTTTGTAATTTGAAGCAGCAGAAGAAACATCCTGCAGCCTGACATGGATCTGCAACAAACATTTCATCCGGTTTGCCTTCGGTACACCTTTTCTCCTAAACTTCTACCTGTGGTCCATTTTGATAGCAGATTTTATTTCATTGTTGTGTGGGAAGATGACTGAATTCAGTTGGGGATATCCTGGCCATGCTGAAGTCAAAAGGAACACCTTCAAAAAGCATGCAAGCTCTTGTCTTCCAGGCCATCTTAAGGACAAATGGCACTGGAAATGGCATCCGAGATGTTATTGCACAAAGGCCAGAGGCACCTGAGATGACAGGTTTCTGGTTCTTTGGTTTAATCCAGCGCAGTCAACCCTCTGAGCAAGCAAACCCCTGCAGTGCTGGAGAAGGGCAATTTCAATCCTGAGGGCTGTTGTTGGACCTGGAGAGAAGCTGGGACTCCCAGAGATTGCTTGGGACTAAACCCCACCTTGCAAGGGCAAAAGGAAAGAGATTTCTTATTCACTGGGCCACCCAGTTAGCTAGCAGAAATGAAAAGAGTGGTATTTGTGAGCTAAGGCAGGATGGGCTGGGTGACCAGTGATGCTCCGCTGATTTACACTGCCTGATGCCAAAGGAGCTCTGCTAACTTTCAGCAACAGAGGCCGTGCCCTATTTATCTAAAAGCTTGCTGCATCCGAATTTTGTGCACACTTATCTCAATGGTACATCCAAGTGACTGTGTAAATAGGTCTAAGGCAATCTCTTCACACGTACATTTATTCAACACGTGTGCCTTAAACAAAATGCACACAGCAGCTGAGAGGCAATAGATACGTTAAAGCTTCTCCTCTTACTAAGTATCCCCCAAAAGTAATCAGGCTATTAGTATTTCAAAAACCATAGCACATTCATCACATTTAGGAAATTTAAAAGCTTTGCAGGTAATATGCAGCTTCTCTTTTTTCTTACCTTATCTTGAAAATCCCGTCCCTCCTGATTTCATCATTTGCAGCACAAAATTATGATGACACAGTGAAGACCATCATCATCATCCTGATTTAAGTAAAAACCCACATTTATCATATCCACCAGCACATCGCTGAGGTCCTTCTGATAACGAAAGAAATTAGGCCTGCACGTAGGGAATACAGTGCCTGTCTAATCTTTCTTCTTCTGTTGTTGTGTCAAGAGGCAGATTTTTCCAACATACAGATCCTCATTGGACTCAAAGCTATTGCAGGAAGCTTTAAAATGAGATATATGGGCCATTCTGCTCAGCTCCTCTGAAGTCTTTAGGGCCTTGTGTGCCTGCCAGATTACAATTTGCCTCTGGCAAAGAGGCCACTATTTTTTTGAGTCAAAACTAAAATTTGTGTATATGAAACTAAGAACTCATTTTCTAGGCAACTACTCTGGCGAAGCCTATCTTGTCAAACAAAGTCTGGAGCATCAATTAGAAGTAAAATTAGATAAAAAACCGCAACCATCAATTAATGAATTTGGGATTTCTCTTTGCTATCCATATGAGGTTGTTTAAAGAGAAGTCAACTTTAAATTCAGTCAATTAAGAACATGATTTAAAAGTAGCTTCAGGGGCCAGAAGCTGCCCCCAAGCCAATTTACCAATTTGGTGGCTTTAAAATCAGATTCATGTATTTTTGTTCAAAAAAACCCACCCAACCTTACTTGTGTATCAAAGGCACAAACAAACAAATGTCAAATCTGACTAACGCTCCACTGGCTCCGATGGATTCATTCTCACCATTTCCTTCAGGGAAACAGTGTAACAGTTTATGAACAAAGTACTATAAAACATAAGCAAATAGAGAAAAAAGTATTTTCCTTTTTTTTCCAAGACAGTAAACTGCCTTGGAATAATAACAGAAATGAACCTTAAATTGCTGGTGTCCTTTATTTCTGCGTTCAGTACTCCTGAATACTTATGGAAGGTTTCAGCTAGGGATGCTCTTCCTTTATTATAATTTCAGAATGAATTGTTTTGACTTTGAAATTTACAGGAATTTAAAAGTTACTGCTTGCAAGTAAAATTATAAAAAAGACAAGATATAAACAATGCTATTAGAGGTAATCACTAGAACAAACTACTTGTACTTTACTATTTTTGGAGCTATGTCTATAACCTAAATCATAGATCAGAAACCCATTGCATTAGGCACTGCACAAAGCAAATGAAGGCAGCATTTTCTTCCTCAAAGATCTTACTTTAGACAATAGACAACAGCTGTTTAAAGACAGAAGGAAACAGCATAGGAAAAGCATTCATTTAACATCAATTGGCAGTCATCTTGGCACATAAGCAGATAAACCGTTTTCTGTGTCGTCACAAGGAAATACAAGCTCTGAAAGTCATTTCTCAAGGGTAATATCCTCAATATCCTCAAAGATGAACTGGCATTCTGGGCTGACAAGGAAAAGTATGTAAATACTTGGTTACGATATGAAAGGTTAGTTGAATCAGTGAGAAGAAAGACTGTAAGATACCGCAAGAATGAGACTAAGCATGTTGCCTTTGATGGATTCATCCCTGGTAGTCAAGCTGAGGTGCAATAACTGAGGTGTAACAGAGCAGGGACCTGAACAAGCATGCGAGATACAGAGACGGACAAGAAAGGTGCTTTCTTAAAGATGTTATGCAAAATAATCTGTAAAATTTGGCATAGTCTGGCTAGAAGACGTGAGTAGACGATAACGATGTCTGCATCACATCCCTGATTCACAGGAAGACTGGTGGCAGGGGCTACAGCAATGGAGAAAAGGGCAACAAGAACAGTGGGGGTTGGAAGGAAGGCTGGAAGAATGTAAAGCTGTTTCTTATAACAAGGGCAGAAATGAGAAAATGAGGCATGCCAATTAAAATCAAGCATGTGCATGTTTACGCCTTTAAATAAACAAGTTCGATTCTAGTACTGGTGTTTAGGCAGTTAGGAGCTATATTTGCCTGCATAACCTAGATGATTAACTGCTGCAGGTTTTTGGAAAAGATCAACTTTCTACTGTCAAAAAGACACTGGTTGTTCATCATAAGACCAATAATAAACGCTGAAGCACCAAGTACTTATACCATGGCGTGTAACCTTGCAGTGAACCTGGAAAACCAAACCCAAGCTTTCCTCACCAAGGATAGCGACTATCAGTTGGAGACTGAACAATACTATGCAGAAGTCATAGTATCTGGGATATAATGAAAGTGCTATTTGAAATGTTCATTTATACACAGGCCGTGCCTGCAAAGGTGAGTGACTTGAGGTCACGAATTAGCCATAGTTTCCTTACGTTCTGAGGACAAATTCTTATAAACATAGACACAAAACAAAAAAAAGGTTTTTCCATCCTTCTCAGATCACTGCTCAAGCTGTAACTGAACATTAACTAATACCCGAGCTGTTCATTCTCTGGCCAAAGGAGATCTCCAATTTATAGAAATAAAAAAAGGTGAAACAGATACTACATTCTTCGAGGGTCAAAGATCTGCATCCAGGCAGACTGAGCATACACGTCTTGACTTCATTACCATCATGGAAAAACTGTACAAGTCAGTCCAGCTTGAGAAGTGAGTCCCATGGTCACAAATTAACCCCTTCAGTGGCTGTTCCACTACTCACTGCTCCTTGCCAACCTTGAGTAAGTTGACCTAGCTTTACACCTTACGAGCAACTGCCAGACACCTTATTTGTTTCTAGCTCTTAGTAGATTTAAAAATTTTTACCAAGCTTTTTTCAGCATACATTAAATAGCTTTGGACATATTCTACACAAAACCAACAAATTTTTGCAAGATGCTTCCTTATATAAAAAAAACATCCATGCTTTGTGTTCCAAGGGATCACACAACGGATGGTTTCTGATCCAAGGAGATGGCACTTATCTTAACTGAGAGTGGTATATCTGGGCCCAGTTTCTGAACCACTCCTATGATACCCTTATTTTACCAGCTATAAACCGTGTCAGAGAGTAGAAGAGAAAATATACATCCAAGTAGATGCAACGACCATGTGGGGTGTGCTCTGACTTAAGTTAGGAAAGAACATATCAGATAAATAGAAATGAGTACGATTACAGCAGCAGAAACAACCCACATATTGATACTAACAGTGTCCATTTTATTTCTGTTTTCAGTTCCTTCCAATTATCACTTTCCTTCTGAAATCTCCTGATCTTGATTTCTGTCTGAACATACTTTTTAAGGAAAGCTTGAGCATCAAAAGCTCAGCCATCCACGAGAAGTGAAATAGAGTCTTGCCATAATGAAAAAAAAAAAATCATTGCATCCTTGCTTTAAATAGCTCCCTAGTCAAGATGGCCACAGTTGGAAAGCCAGCATTTGGCAAGAAAATTTCTCTCAGTGGGAAGATATCTTGGCTTCTTTGAAGGAAAACTTGCTTTGATTTGGTACCTTCTTTTCAGTACATACTGAAAGTTCACGATACAAGGTCTGCTGGAGTGAAATCTTGTCACTGACTCGTTTGGTTTTGTACCAAGCTCCAGGAACTAAGGAGCTATTTGGTATACAAGCCTGCTTGAGTACTTTCATTCAGACATGCACTGAAAAACATGGGTAAGTCAGTGTTGTGAAACAGCAGTGATACCAAAGCTTGAAGAAAGAGCTCCTACAGCTCTCAGAAGCTATTCAGAAGTAGTCCTGTCACCTTCTGTGGTCTGAAGGACCTGTAACAGCTGAACGAATGGCTCCACCGACGTTCAGTTACACTGAGTGCTTGCATTTCAAGTATTATCTTACCTACAACCAAATGGGTTTATTTCCACATCTCAGGAAACATCTGCCCAATAATGAGTAAAGACCTACCAGTCCCCTTTCCCCTCTTTTTACCTGTGTGGTTTTGCCACTATCGAAACAAAAAACCCAAAAACCATGTTACCAATTTCGATTGAGTCAGGTCTTGTACATTAAATTTTGGAAACTAACTCCCTTTTAAAACCAAAGTTGTAGTATCTTGAAAGCAGAATCTCCAAGAGAAAAGCCGATAAACAACAGTGCCGCTATCACATTTGGAACACCCTGGAGTTTGCTAAGCTTCAGAATTCTCTACGCCTTTGGGTTTTGTCCTCTTGCGTATCAGCTATGCAACTGTTGCATCTGAATTGATAAGGAATGGTTATGCCTCTACATATAAATTCCCTCACACTTCTACTTAAAGCTCCCCTGCCTGGATCTCTATACGTGCGCCGGCAACTCTGCTGTAAGAAGCAGCCCATCGCAGAGCAACTGTAATGGTGCTGCACGGTGTCAGGGAGGCAGTCGCAGAACTGGACGAGTATCAGGAGCCAAGAGAAAACTGCCTTCCTGCTGTCCATCACTTTACCTGCCAATCTCTGAAATGAGCCACCGCTTAGATGAAATTAAGGCTTAAAAGGATGTTAGCAGCCCTGTTTGTTTCTGGAAGACGAACACAGTGTAACTCCTTCTGATGTTGCTTTATTATTCGTCATCAAAGCAGTTTTACTTTCCAGATAGAAAACTTGAGAGGCAGGTTGTGCTGCCTATAAATCACGATTTTATAGAGGAACTAAGCCCTTCTTTTAAGGGAAGCATTCCCCTAAAAAGAAAACATGGGAGAGGTGGGATTTGCCCTGAACTTTGAGGAATAACTCCTTGTCACCACTGGATCACTGGATGTGTCTGTCTATCCTAAACTCACACCCTTTTTCTGTCTTTGGTCTCCTTACAGCATATCCTCCCTTTTCCTCCCTTAGGCCTGTCAGACTGCCAAAGAGTTGGTTCGAGGCAAAAATTTACCCAGCTGTTCTTTCCAGGGAAATAGTTTTCTATGTTTCCCCCCATACATTAATAGAACTAACTATAAATTACACCTTAACAAGCATTCTAAATAAAAGGTGTACTTATATATCATATAAATCCCCCATTTGGATCCAATGGGGTATAAATCAAGGTTTTTTTGCAATTTAGATCTCGGTACAGAAACCAAGCTGCCATGCCCAGGAGCACTTTCCTTACAATTAACTCAATGCTGGAATGGTGCTGCCACATTCAACCAGCATAAGGAAGGTACAGTAATGGGTTTCAAATGTTACAACGTATTAGTATGTTTCTGTAAAAGCTTGCAATGAAATCCAGACCACAGTAGAAATTGTTATTTTTAAAAAACACACATTATAGCTGAGTGGGAAAGGATAGAGCAGAATGTACCTCTTCACTTTCAGCAGTGGAGCTAAGCTCCATCCTAACAGGCTATCCATCAAGCCAATATCAACAGTTTGAATGGAACACACAAATGTGGAGTTCAGGACGTAAACACACATTGGTCTCATAAACAAGCACTATACAAATTCAAACAGGATCATACAAACCAGTAATTACTGCCATAAAAGGCAATTTAAAATATACACCCTAGACTTTCAGTTACATAGTAACGAGATGCTCAGAAACCAAGCCGATAAACGTGGCCAAACCATAAGACCTACAACCACTGGATGAAATTCAGACTTTGCTGATGGCAAAACGAAGCACCTACCTAGTTAGAAACCTGACAGTGAAGAACTCCAAAATGCCCTTTTGCTGAAAAGGTCAATGATAAAAATCTGTGGGTCTCTGAACGGCGGAATGTCTAGTGTCGGAGCTGATGCATCCAACGCCCTGGGTGTACCGGCTAGATGTCCTCCAGGAGATAACCTGGGGGACAGGGGGAGATTGGGGTGGATGAGTAGGACCTGGAGCTGCTCCAGCATTACTCAGTGCGGTTCCCCGCTTCCCTCGCACCCGCACGCACGAACAGGGACAAGAACCAACCTCGTCTGGTAGGAAAAGGGCCCATCGGGAACATTTCTAGGACAGGTTCAGACAAAGCCTGTAGACACAGTCTGCCACAGGAAAGGTTTATAGTCTGTCATTGTAAGTGACGGTATAGATACTGCACAGCGATAAATTAACTAAAAGACAATCAGCCATGCTTAAGATGCTTAATTTCAGAGACACATTATCATGGCTGTAAAATGCTTTCTGAGCAGAAAGCTCAGAATTGGTCTGTGCCTTAAGGCACTTCTACTCTGCTTGAGCCCTACCTACCTAAGACACCAAAATGTACTTTGTGACAGTCCAGATCAGTCAGTATTTCTGTGGTGGTCACTCACTGATTTTAAGGCTGATGGCACTGCATTTTCAATTATTTTTAACAAAGACTCAGGACCATGATAAACTGAGAAACTCTTGGCGTTATCTTTTATAAATATTGTCAGAGCAGCTGTTAGCCTGCCCAGGTTTGCTCTGATGCCTGCTTATCTGCGTGCCTGTGCTCAGAATCAAAGGATCTATCAAAGCGAATATGTAAAGGAAAGGTTAAAAAAGTAAAGACAGCTACAGGTACACAAATTTGAGGAGGTAAAAATAACCAGTTGGTTTTCTTCAAGCTACAGTCCTCCTGAGACCAAGCCTGCGATGGACGGAAACCTGACTTCTTCAAAGGCTTGAGAAGGGAGAGGGATTTTTCTAGGCACACTGGAAAAATTACAGGGTATGTTAGTGAAATAGCCAACAATTTGGAAAAACTGGAAACCAGAAAGCAGGAGTATGTTGTGGGCTGAAAGAGCTCCTCCTTCCAACTCAAACATCAGGATTATATAGGATCCATCCGAATTACACCAGAGAGACCACATTGAGGTAAAGGATTACATGTATTTTTATATACTTTTTTTTTTGCCATTGTGAACCTTTGATCCACTATGCCTGGTAGTTTTGGAAATAAATATATTTTGTTCTGAAACAGTAGTTTTGAGTAACTTTAATCAGCTGCTTCCAAAAGAAATGTCTGCATGGTCCCATTGCACTGATTCTGCTGATACTGCCAGGAGTCTGTAAGAATAATGTAATATAGGTCCTAATTTCAGAAATGGCATGGCAGCTAGCAATTGCCCCTAATAATTAATATCTGCAGCATGCCCTCGCAGATGAGGAGGCTAAAATGTTAACACAGATTTGAAAAACAGAGGCATTCTGTTTTACATTCACAGATTAAAGTAAAAATACACATCATTAGCACTGGCAGCTATCTTGATGGGCAGCCTGGAAGTCTCTGAAGACTAAACTATTAAAAGACTGCCATTTCCTAAATTAATCCATTCTTTAAATGTACACTAACTCCAGACTGCACCAGGAGAAAGTTATACACTTAAAAGAACGGAGTTTTCCATGACTCCTGCCTAACAAAATTTTGATTGAAATCAGTGGCAGCACTGAGAACACAGGGTTGACATAACAAATGCCATAGCCAATTTGAACAATTATGAGCCCAAATCTGCCATCATTTACATATACATGTGATTCCAGCTGGTGAGCTCAAATTATGTATGCTCAACCGACAGAGAATACTTTTTTACATATCTCCAAGTTTCACCACAAAAAATACAATGGAAATTCTAGTCAGTAGCATTTAAGCAAAACAAAAGATGTTTTAAGGAATATGCTGAAAATCACCTTGCTCCATGTATTTGTCCTAAATGCTGCAAGAGTTTGATAACGATGTGTGGTTTTGCATATAAATGTGCACTGTAAATACAAAAAGAACGCAAAAGGATGCACTAAGGATGTCAAATGGAGCAACAAGTCAAGATTTTTTTGTATCACCTCAGCTGTTGTATTGCTGTTTGTGCTGCTCTCTGTGGGTATCCAGCTCAAACTGATCACAGTGAGGCATCCCAAAGGGGAGCAGGACTTGTGCAAGCCTCTCTGGTGTCCAAAACAGAACAAAATAATTATTGAATATGACTGATTCAGTCTGGAATCTGAAACAATCAAAGACGAAGATGATCACACTGTGCTTCTCCTTCCAAAGTGGGAGATGGAGGTAGTTGTGTTGACACGCTTGCTCGGGCCATCTTGGCCCATATGAGGTCTGACAGTCCAGCAACGGAGCTTGAGCAGCAAGGCAGCTTCTGCTGGGTTTGCCTACACCACAGAAATACCACCCACACTTGTAACGGCCACCACGACTGCTGTGTGATCAGTCCATAATTTCAGTAGCTCAGCACGTAAAACGAGGTGACACTGCCAGGAGTTTTCCAAGTGTCATTCCTGAATCCTGGAGAATCAATGAGTTGCATCTCAGATATCTGCCAAGGTTAACTGGGGAAAGCAAGTCTCTTGCAACCAAGAGAGGTCTGCATCTTCAAAGGAAAAAGAAAATAGGTGACCACAGATCACATACTTGGAAAGCAACTAACTTGCTGCATTTCACAAAGCTCGGTGGGGTGAAGGCACAAAGATAAAGTGTTGCATTGGAATTCACATGACAATAAGGTGGGGAGGTTTGCTGCTTTGCTTCGCACATCATTTCTTTCACACATTCCTCTTTCTGGAAGGAGTCGATAAAGCTGTCTATGGTTCATCTACAAGTGCCTTCCACTAACTTACCTGAGAGATTGCAATCCTTTCAAAATGAAATTCCTAAGCTCATGAAAAAGCCAGATCTAAACAACATTCATAGAATCTGTGGTTTAACACTTGGATACTACTTTAAGATTCTAGAATTAATTATATTTTTCCTTAATGATTCATTTTTTCCTTTATGTGCTTCTTCAATACTACAATACTGTTTTGTAAAAAGACCTGCTCTTAATTAAAAAAAAACCTTGTGAAAGGGGAGCTTTCTTTTACTAACAAGAACAGATAGTTGAAGCTATCTTTTCATTAAAATCATAAATGCCAACTTCAGTATTTCACCTAAAATGGATCACTGCATTTCTATGTTTCCTTATAAAAAGTATAAATCAGCCAAATAGTATAACATGCGCCTATCTGCAAAACCAAGGTGTACATGATCTCAGCCTTCCTGAGATCAGTGTGCAAGGCTAGCAAGATAAACCCAGTGCCATACAGTATTCTTCCATTTATGTTACATCCTCCCTTTATTACTTTTATCAAACACTGAGTGTTTCAGCAGCAAATACTTGCAACGCAACCAGTCTGCATTTGCTAATTGGTTTTTTCTCAAGAAATGGCCAGAATAAGTCATGGCCAAAAAATGACTATCCGTCTCGTAGGGAAGGGCTGGAACAAAACATACCATGTAAAATGGTGAAATAAAATGCGACCCCGACTTGCTATGCTACAGCACACTGCTTGCTCTTTTGCTAGCATACCTAGGAACATAGATTGAGAACAACTGGTGCATTTGACCTTACTGACAGTAGCGCCAGAGGGAATCCTGTGTTGTTTCAGAGCTAGTAAACCTGTATATAGCATCACTGGAGTGCAATTTGTCCTTATTTTTCTTAAAAAACAACCATCCCCAACCTCCACCAAACCCCTACAACATTAAAAAAATTTTTTTTTTTTTTCATATCACTGGTATTTTAAAACACTATGTGTTAGTACATATACATTGACACTTTCTGGAAAGGAAATAAGGACTTCCTTGGCACCGTGAAGGTAAATTAAGTTTATGCATGTGTAAATACAAACCACAAAATACTATGTTTATGCTGTGATATGATAAATGAACTCAACCTTTCATGATTCATGATGAATAAATTTACTGCACTACATTTTTTTTACCTTATGGGCACATGCATTAACTCAGGAAAAGAAAATGATTCCTTGGCACTATACTTTGAAAACTCAAAAGGACCCGCTCCTGCAAGCAAATAATGTCCAAAGCTGCACACGCTGGGGCAAGAGAGGGGAGGTTAAACAACAGCAAGGGGAAGAGAGAGGCAAGATTGAAAGATTTTCACCCCTTCGAGTCAACAAGGGAGTGTTCCAGCTGACATATGCAGCCTCTGCTTGCCCTTTGTCATGTCTGTGTTTCACCTCAAAAACTGTCAGTGACTTGTCAGAATCAATCAGAAAAGCTAATGCAATTCCGCAATGATGTACAAGTTTGGACAGCATGACATCAAATTTCTGGTGGTGTGTGTCAAGTACCATATGAAAACAGATGTCCTCATTACTCCACTGCTTTGGTACAAAAGAGTACATCTTACCTTTTTGACCCGTATCTGGCAATTGGGGGTTTGTAATAAAGGACAGCAAGTGATACAGCCTCTAGCCAGTACTTTTATCACATAAATCGAATTCTAACGCTCCTTATCTTCTGGCAAAAGAAGTTTACTTTATGAAGTAGAGTTTTCCAACTGGATGCTGCTTTATGTTCCAAAGACTTAGAAGTCAGACTGTCAGTGCTCCGCCAACCTAAGACAACCCATCATCTTGCTTAATGCAATCAGAGTTTCCAGAGCTTGAGTCATTAACTGCTGAGCAGTTGTGCAGCTCCCAGATGGAGCCTGAGCTCTGAGGATGATGAGGGACCTGTGATGCAGCCTCATCAGGGGGTTACATACACCCCAGTCCTTTCCTACAGCCAAAGTGCTTGCTCCTAATACATTCCATGGTCCTCAAGTGCCATAGCTGCAGGTGATGCATGGAAAAAGATGTATGGCTGCAAATTTATCTGAAATACAGTCAGTATTTTAACTGCACATTTTATTTCATTCTCTTAAATGATGAACAGGACCCTCCCAACAACCTCTCCTTTTATTAAACCAGGGCATACAAAAACAAACTAGAGCCTTCTCTAGCTGCGCTTCTCCTCTTTGATGCTGTCACCAAAGCTCTACTGATGCTATGTAAGAGAAGAGAGAATGTTTTTTAAGAAGCAGTAAGCTAGGGCGCCAGCAGACTCTAACTGCCCAGGACTCTTTCGCCCAATGTGTAACTGCTGAAACTGGTGAAATCCCCAGATGAACTAGTCTATCCAAGGCAAAGCATGGATAAACAACCTTCAGGCATCCTTCTGGAAACAACAGCCAGATTCTCTCATTCCAGTAGTAGAGGAATTAAGGGAACTCTGAAACCTGAGGTGTATTAGCAGGTAAAAGAAGCTTGATACAAAACCAATTTAAATGTAAAAAGAATAAATTCCTATCACATGTAATTAGAGGGAGAGGAATAATTTTATCTCGTGAGCAAAACGCAAGCATGTCTCCCTGTGCCAGGTAATACCCAGGAACAGATTCATAATTCGATGCCTTAGGAAGGAACACCACTCCCCCTGCTCGGAGAGAGATCTGGAATCTGAATCTTCCCAGAGAATTCCCCTCGTGGTAACAGGGAATGGCAAAGTGAGACTCTGAATGACTTACTTTGCTGGTTGTGCCTCTCCCTCTCTCACTGGGCTCTTTGGGATGTACAGCCTGCTGCTAATTAGGATGTCTGTACAGCCACAAGCCCTCTCTGGGAAAGAGCTGGCAGTGAAGCTTATGTGCAAGGATGGGCATCAGCAAGGGGATGAATCTCATCTGTAAAAGCTCACGTTACATATTCCCTAGCAAGGAGTTTTGCTTGCACAAAGCCACTCGGCATAACATAATACAATATCCAGAGCTTTGTCTCACTGTTCCTGTTCAAATCTCTAAGCATGTTATGAAAGACAGGCAGGAACCAGTAAGAAGATCTGGTTCATGGAAATATATGATCCTTGCTTTAATAACAGGTCATGCTACCACTAGTTCCTAAAACACTGTATTCTTCAACAGCAATGGACAGATAAATGTAATAAGGATGGAAGTGTCATCAGCCGGAGTAAGATGTAATCAAGCATTTGAATCCTTTCAGTTAGTGGTTTATCTACTGAGAGAGCCAAGAGAGATCCTGCACAGTACAAGTGATGGTTAAGTTCTTTGTGCTTTGGATTGAGGTTGCAATTAGTGCACTCATTCTCAAAAGCACCTGAGCAACTCATCTTGGATGCTAAACAACTTTGTTCAACACTCAATTAGCCTGACCCTTAATTTGCCATGGAATTGGCTTCATCTGTGTCCACTCTTCACAGAGGTGTTAGTAGCTGGCTTTCCTCCAAGTTTTTCAAAGCTTCTTACTCTAAGTTCAGCCTTTCCAGCTACCCACATCCCAACAGTTGCACACGTAACATTTTATTCCATTAAGACATCTAACATGCTTTGAGTTAAAGCATAGTATCCAAGAGTATGGCAATATCAGCACATTTAGCACATGAAAGATAGGAGATCTTTACAGCTATGAAGACTAGGGTTGGTATATTGCATTGCTGGAGTAGGTACTGTATTGCATGTACAATAAAGGGTTTCTATACTTTATCCAAAGGCAGTCCTTAAACACATACTGGTGGACAGTTTAGAGGCACCATAGCTACAGTCCAGGATTCTTTGGTATGCACTAAATGCATCCACTTGACCTCTCACACCTTCTACGTTATTTCCTCTTTCTGGGCCACCTCTTCTCACAAGCGCAACTTGTTCTAGAAGATGGACAAAACATAGGTCTTCAAATGACAAAAAAAAAAGTATTTTCATCCGCATCAAATGCATGAGTGATGAACAGTCTTCAGTGCGGCGCCAGTTAGTAAATCAACTGTATCAAATATTAGGGCCAAATAGAGATTTTTTTTCAGACATAATAAGCATGCACCAAAAAGATCTGCCCACCCTCCTCGTGTATTGTATATGAGCTGATGTCGCTTCCATTATCACTGCAGATTAAAAGCTCATCATTACAGGAGAGGAGTTTTCTGGCAGCCAATCTGAGAACGATCTCCTATTCCATATGCAAGCTGCACCTTTCTCTCCTCTCTTTCCTGAAACATATGCCAACAACACCGAGTATTAGAACCCAAGCAACAAGCCTCCCAGAATAAAATAGTGCACAGTACACGAAAACTTGCCATCATGTAGGTTGAGAGGGACCTTTTGAGATCATATAGTCCCACCCACCTGCTCAAGCAGGTTAATTTACAGCTGGTTGTCCAGGACCATATATTGACAGATGGGAGACTCCATAACCTGACTGAGCAACCTGTTCCAACGTTTGACCACCCTCACGGTATAAAAGTGTTTTCTTGCGTTCAGATGTAAGGAATAACAGAGAACAGACCACATGTGACAAATATTAGCCATGCCACTTCACGCACCACTGAAAGATGTTCTGATACCTAGATGTTGAAGAAGAGTAAGAACCTCAGAAGATTAGAAGGGACAGATCTTAAGTGACTTTCATGCACGCAGACAACAGACGTTCCCAGAGAAACCTCTCTCCTGTTTCCCCACAATCCCACAACTTCTCCCTCCTGCCTTCCATCCTGAGGGTACCCACATCTGCACTCCCTGCATTATCCCAGCTGGTCAGGGTTCTTCAGCCTCTCAAAAAAAACCAGGAGTTGGGAAACTCCAGGATACAGGATGCATCCCTAAGGCCAAATATCTTCTGTACCTGCGTGACACCTCCAAAATGAGGTAGCCACTAGCTGCCGCACCCCAAGTATTGCTGCTCAGACAAAACCCGTTATAACACAAATATTCAACAGATTTTCTCCTTAAAATTGAAATGAATGATATTTCTTCAGTAAATACGCAGAATATTTTAATTGAATTTGTATTTGCTCTTCTGTTCACTGAGATCTCTTCGGATCAAGTGACAAACAAATCTGGCTCTACAACTGCTCTGTCTGCAAAATAAATCTCATTTCTCACTGAAAAAACTCAAAACCCTAGGTTAATATTCTGATTTCTTACTATACCAAATATGAATCTTTTAGTGGTTCTTTTGCATTTGTGCCTCTCAGCGCTGTCACAAAAATATTGTACTAATTTCCTCAAACATTAGCACAGGTTTCCCAGTCATTAAAATTGCTCTTCCTGGTATCTGTTCTGTAAAAACTTGATCAAGGACAGCACAATTTAACTTCCGCAAACATCAAATTTTTATGATAAATCAACAGGGCAGCAGATACATGTATTATGAAGTTAATGGTCTGTCAAGATATTAACAATGTTGATTCCTGAAGTGAAGTCTAGAATTTAAAAGACAAAACTGGGTTTATCGGATAGGACAGATTGCTGCTTGTCTGACCAACTTAGTCTGTGTGACAGAGCTACGAGCTGCCTTTGGGTTCACAAGTCCTTCAAAACCAAAGATTCATGGTAATAGAAAGCTTTTCAGCATAAAGCACCCAACAATCAGAGTTAAAGTTTTATTTATTGGCTCTGACCATCTACTTCTGTTATCAACCATAAGGGCCCATACACTTCATCAACTCCCAACAATAGCCGCAAGCTTGGACAATCTGTCTTGTGTCTTCATTGGGTAAAACTTCAATGGAGCAGCATCGATTAAAGAACAGCCCACGCATAAAATGGAAACTCATTAAAATAAACTTTTTCAAAGGGGGAAGAAACTTCAGTTCCAATTGAATTGAACTGTTTTTATTTCGGAGATGAAAGCTCCATTACCCAGCTATACATTCATGTGCTCTTGGCTTAAGTGCTTTTTATTTGACTTAAACTTTTGGTTTCTTCCCATGTCTTTTTGGAGGCTTGAGAAACATAATAGAAATTCAGAGCTTATTGAGCTTGATTGGGACACAGTATCTGTGAACCTCATCATAATACCTCTGGGACCTTTACGTTTATCGTCTCACTGTGGCCTCTTTTGTGTGTTTTCCTGGCCTTTCCTACAAGAATAATTGTCTCCTTTCACACATATTTGCAGAGATGTTTCTAATGCTTTAAACGTTTTTAAATGAGTGGCCACAAAATCATGAAGAAATAAAAATAACACAGGTCTAGTCATTTACATTATAGATGGAAGACTGCATAAGCTGCTGATGTCAAGAGAGCTTTTCTAAAGTGTTTATATGAAAACTGACTTGCAGCTTACTGCCTGAAAGTCTCACCTTGAACTTATTATGAGGGCAATAATAATATGAAAAAATACAGATGGTAACCCGTGCTATCTGGAAACTTCATTTTAAACAGAGCAAGCTTAATACATGGTATATTACTCATTTAAATCAAAGCTAAGTAATAATATCCCAAATGCTTTGATTTTAGATGACTGAACACTAAATGAAATGAACTATATTCTCAGTTACTTACATATACTGAATGTCAAGAGAAATTTGTTTAACGCTGCGAAGCTATACAAAAATATTCACTGACTCTGCCACCAAAGACCCTGCACTGCAGAAAATGAGCCCACAAATGCTTTACAAAATTTCATCACATTATGTGCTTTTGTCTTCATGGATACTTTTACAAAACATAAAGCATCCAACTCTATTAAAAATATATGCAAATATTTCTTAAAGCTTTCTTCTTAAATAATAGCACACAACTTGCATAAAAATTAACATACAGAAGATGAATACGTTTGTGCTTCAAATTCATCACCTATGTTTTTTTCGCCTAAATTCTGGTTTGGGCTGAAAAAAACAAAATCACCATTGATTTCAGCTAGACACAGACGTACACAACAGAACTCAGTCCCTCAAGTTTACATATGGCCACACAAAGGCTGAGAAAACACAAAGGTCTATTAACGATCATCTCCCTAGAACACAAGAAATGTACTTCATGCAGCACATTATTTAAAAACAAACAATGTGTGGGAATCAGACAGATTTAAGACCTGCATTATTCTAAATTTTTGCATAAAGACTCAGTGTTGATTATAAATTAGTTTTTCTTATCAATGTGTTCATTCTCACACATTTAATTCCTGAGGCTGATAGACATTAGTCTAACACTTAGCCAAGACAAGGAGAGTCTGAACGCTCAGGAGAAAGCCATGCAAATCTAGGAGTCTGGGACTCCCAAATCTGATCATAATATTACAATTTCTACATTGCGTTTGTCCTTAGGATATTGAATGATGGTACAGTTCAGAGTCTAGCGAGGCAAGCTCCGATTAGCTTTCACCTTGGTCCTACAGAAAAGATGGGTGAAGATATACCTGGATATACCTCCAATTCTATGCTGACCACTACACTCCCATAGCTTCTCTGCCTTCATTGCTCTCACTCTAGCTAGATTAAAAGTGGCCCAGTTGCTGCACAGAGATGCCAATCACTTAAGCTGTGCTTAAGCACACCAGAAAGTCCATTTTTTTCCTCCTCTGCCTCAGTTTCACTGGCTATAAATTTAGCTTGCTCCGTGGAGATACTGCACTAATTGCTTAGTGCTTGTACTTAATGTAATCAAAGCATTATAGAAAAGATCAGTTTTCAAAAACATTTCTTTTAAGGGATTCTATAGCTGTTCTCCACTCTAAAAGCATTTTTAAACCCTGCAAAATGTCTCAGCATTAGCAAAACTTATTTCCTGTACTTCTTATTCAAAATCTCAATCTAAAAAGTCATTTGAGATAACAAGCCCACATTGCTCAGGGCACCAGAACCTGTGGACAGGGGTTTTCTGCACAGAAAGTCACCCTGGAGTAGGTGGGAGTTTGGGTAACACAAGAAATGTGGGATCAAGTACAGGTATGTTCAACTGCTTTGTTACTTAACATTTTTTCCTGCAAAATTCAAAAGGCAATTTAGAACGAAAAAGGTATATGTCAAATACAGAAATGTGTAATTGGCATCAAAATAAATTATAAAATAGGTAAATTAAACATAGGTGAAAAATACAGCATTATTACTAGCATGATGAATGTTTTCACAGTATTTCTTGATGGACTTTGCAGTTCAAACACACTTATGTCAGAAGTTAAACATAGAAACCAAAGCAAAAGTCTATAAAACTGAGCTATGCTCCTACATGGCTGTTCCTAGAGTTTATGATCAGTATAACTCACAGGGATTGCTACTCCCTATCAGACAATCGCAAACCAACTGGAGAGCCTTTAAGAATGAAGCAGAATAAGAATAAAGTAGAATACAGAATTCTTGCTTACACTGTCTTCACAGGCCATTTCATTATTTTACAGGTGGTTGCAATCTGCTTACGTTTTATGAAGATAATATTAGATATGGTCATATTCAGGTTCAAAAGTGCCTTTTATAGCCCAAAACTGAATGCTGTAGTTTAAAAAATAAAATATGAATACATCAAATTATTATAGTTTAACTTGAGCCTATTTTTTTTCCTGTTCTCACAAAATACAAACTTGCACTACACACACACACACACAAAATATTTCGAAAACTTTGCTTATACTACTATTGCAACTGCTGGCACAGAGTTCTATCCCAATTAGACCTTAAAGAAATGTACTGTCCTATTATCTGAGCGTGTTTTTTGAAATGGCAATCAAAGAAATATTCTAACACGAACAAGTGTTTCTAAGTGCTAATTATTCATGGTATCACTTGCTGATTGGTGCCTGCGGCCATGAAAATTTATTTCTAGGCTGTATTTACAGTAAAACCAAAAGTGCTTAGTGGCAAGTAGCTTAATCAAATTTAAGAACAGCAGACAGATAACATAGGAGATTTTTTTGTTGTTGTTGCTTTAATCCTCTCATTTGGTTTTGAAACATAAGGCCCTGTTCACTTCATTTAAGTCTCACAATGACTGGAAGCCTGATCAATCTGTCTTGTGTCTTCTTAGGGTGAAACTGCAATTGAGTGGAAGCAACAGATGAACAAAGCCCACATTCAAATCTGTAGCTCATTAAAATAACGTTAAAATAGGGTAAAATCGCAATTGTAAGTGAATTGTAGTTGGCTTCTTTCAGCTACATACATTTGATTAATAAACCATACATTCATTAGCCATGAACCGCTGGTCTTTAAAGTAAATTTAAATGAATGACTCTGCTTTTTTGATCTTCAGACAGTTTTGAAAACATTTATGAAATAAAGCTTAAAAAAATAGGTCAAGGGCTGCTTCCTACAAGCCAAAGAGCTAATGCGATACGATCCGTCAAATCCCATAATCAATTCACATTCTGATACAGAAACTTAGAAAGCTGTAAGTTTACAAGAGACATATTGTAAAACAGCTTTTACAGAGGGGAAAAAAAAAGAAGTATTGTTAATTTGCTTTAAACTCACAAGCAGTCCAACACTTCCAAGAACACATTTTAAAAAAATACTGGAAGAAGGCAACCTTAATTAAGGTTACAACAACAACGAGAGAACACAGAGCTGGAAGAAACCTCCAAAGTCATGAAGTTGAGTAGCCTGCACGCATTCATCCCAAACCATCCTCTTCAGAAACTTAAACAAGGATGTTTCTGCCTTGAAACATGGGTAGAAGTTAACCTAGTATTTTCACACTGACTTTCCCTCAAGATCATCACTGGTATTCACCAGAACTAATGAGATAGGAGGTGGCTGCTGGCAGACAAGAGGTTGTGGCCTCTCTGCCACCATCACCAAAGCCTGTAATGACCTCTCACAGAGAGATGCAGGGTAGCCCAGGCACCAGTACTTCATATTTGGACAATCCGCATCCCCCTCTACCTTTCAGCTTTGATTCTTCATCTAGAAAAACATTCAGTATTGTTGTAATTGAGTGGGCAACTCACTGCGACTGTATTGGAAATAACAGGGGAAGAAGGTGGCTACAGCCTGAAGCTGACCCTCAATGAGCCGAGCCACGTCCCTTCAAGAGTTATTCTTTCTTGGGCAGCTCTTGTGCAGATCTGAGTGTAGGTGTGTAGACCTGATGCTTAGGGACATAGTTTAGTGATGGACTTGGCCATGCTAGGTTTATGATTGGACTCGATGATCTTAAAGGTCCTTTCCAACCTAAACGATTCTGTGATTCTAAGTCAGAGCAAACACACAGCCCCTACTAGCTGGACAAAACCTTGGGGCACCAGGGACCTCTGCACAGCAGAGATGCCCTCGAGGTGGAACGGGACTGTTAGGCTTCTCTCTTTTTGGGCCCCTTGTTTTATTTCCCAGAAGAGCTCTTCCTTCTGCTTTCCAGAGAGAAAATAAGTGAATGAAGAACAGAACGTTGCCCCACAAAGAGAAACCATTGTTGGAGGACAAAAAGAATTACCAGGAGTTGCTCCTAAAGAACATTAGTTTATTTTAGGGACACTTCAATATTCCTGGGAATTAATCAGCGGTTTCCCTTTCCTTCCTACTGGAATCATCCCAACTGTCTGCCATTGTTCTTTTATGAATTCACCATGGAGAAGACACAGACTAGAGGTCATGGTGACAGCTGGAATAAACCATTGCTAATCCCATCTTTGACACAAATCACCAGGGCATGCTTTTAAAGAAGATGTGCAAGAAAATAATTCCTAACTCAAATTCAAGACTCAGCCCAACACCCAAGTCAGCCAACCACCAAATCTATTTGCTATTTGCCTGTCTCCCTAACATCACGGGGGTACCTCTCCACACTCCTTGCAGACTTTATTGTACCTGTTTTACATTTTGGGGGCTCTCTCTCTGTAACATGAAACAATTTAGGTCAAGATTCAGTTTCCTTAAATTAAAGCCATCAGTAAGGATCCTAATCACCTCACATATCCTATACAGTTGATGGAAAGTATTGTTCCTAGCACCTAGTGCCAATTCAGGCGCTCAAGATCTGAATTACTCTATAGAGATATCTGCCGTACCTCCCTTGACTGCACGGGGATGACGACAGTCTTCACTTAAACTGGTCAGATGCACGAATCTAATGAGAGTGAATGTATCTTACACGTCATTTACCAGAATTTCACATTTTATTTCAAGATGAGTATGCACCACAATGGCTTTAGGTTGGTAGAGAGTGGCATGCCAACAGTTTCTGGCCTGCATCCCATGTACCAAAGAAGACAGTAAGTATCCTGCTTTTGCCATATGCGTGGGATGTGGTCTCAAATTAAATTTAGGCACCTGAATGTAGGTATCTAAAAATGCTCTATCCGTGCTCTTCCCCAACAGCGACCAGTATAGTCAACGGAGCTTGAACTGATTTATTTCACCTGAAGAATACAAGCAGGGCTCAATTCAGCTGCCCTAAGACAGGGCTCTATCTAGTCCCCTGAGATGCTCCATGGTATTTATTCCACATTCACAGAGAGCTGGCAGGTCTGACACTGCCATGGAGGGAGAATTACATCCTTCTGGACCCACAGCTGGAGGCCATGCAGGACAGACATCTCTGTTTAGGAGAATGAATGGTGCCCTTTATGTCTTCATTACAGCACGTCCCTGCATCGTAACGATTTCCACAAAACCAGTAACAGCATCTCAGGAGAAGTGGCCAGGGAGAGAACAAAAACAGAGTACAAACCCACACTGGAACTGCTCAGAATGTCCATTTGGACACGCTGGAGGCTCAAAGGGTTCAACACAGCAAGGTACAAATACTACCACACTGAAAAAAGAGGTCTGTGGATGCACCTCTCCAAGCCCCAGGCAGGGATCATGCTGAGAACTGGCCACCACAAATGGACTACCTGGAGCAGAAGAGCACTCCCACTTCCTCACATGGCAGCACTGATTTTATCCTTTCATAAAGCAAACACTTTAACTAATTTTCTAACAATGTCAACACCCATTTTAGCAAAAGTTGCTGAACTGTGGCAATGATTTTTAACTCTCCCTTAATATATGCTGAAATATGGTGATTCTCCTAAAGGTAAATTATCCAGTCTGATCAAAAAGTATATCTCAGTTCAGCTGGGCATGGGGAGTCTTAAGCTAAACTCTTTTAATGTTTTTCCTGTAGTGGCAATGCAAATCAACACAATTAACCCTTAGTGAAATTTCTCATAAAATTAAGAAAAAAGTAAATTTTACTGCTAAGCCTTTTTAAAAGAGGTTAAACAAAACTCTGTTGTTTTTATTACACCAAGTATTTCTTTTACTATAACCACCATCCATTGATCATCACCGTATTTGAACCACCACCATGCTATGTTCCATCAGCATTTTCCATCAGTATTTTATATTGTATTTCTTGTGTGTTCAGTGCAGGAGAGTAGCTGGCTTTAAAACAGAAGTGGAGGTAAATATCCATCAGTTAAAAACAAAGTGATGCTAGCAGAAGGTTTTTGACCTAAAATCTTTAAGATTCTGGAACTAAATTGATATTTATAACCTTTCATATTTATTTCATGCATAAACTCTGTCAATTTAGCCCCATTACTATCATTAAACATTGATTCACTCATGAGACAGTTAACGTGTCATTTGAGAAGATAGCCTTTACTTCAAGCTGAAGGCTGAGTACACATTCCTCATTTGATACTGATTACTATGATGCACAAATATGGAGGACTGAATGTGCAGTACTTGTCTGCAGTGAGTACTGAATATCAAACTTCTTCGATAAATCTCTACACAAAAGTTTCTACATCTTTAGAAATGCCACATCGCCCACTTTCCCAAAGATAAAATCCACATAGGAACTGAAAGGTCAGTGATTCTACCTAATAAAACACGAGAAAGCCACCTGAGAGCCACCCACGCTTGAGGAAAACAGAAATAACTTCCACTTTGCTGGCGACCAGTTCTGTTTTAAGCGCTGACTCCACTCGATTACACTAGAGCTACGTCAGGGCAGCCACTCAGAAGCTGCTTTCATCAGTCTGGAATTAAACCATGGACAGCTGAAAATATAAAGAAAGCAATATCAAATCAAACCTAAAGTAAATATTAGGAAGGGGAAGGTATTTTCTGAGATGACTGGGAGATGTGACTTGGTGAGCATCTAAAGGAGAATTGGATGAGTACGCCAGGACAAAGATTGCTATGGGATCTCTTAACAACCATAAGCAGTCTCCTTTTGTAAAACTAATTTGCAAGAAAGTAGGAACATTTTTCTCTTGGTGTGAATGGGTCTGTATCTGCTGGCTTATACTTGGAAAACTGGAAAGACACCTTTCGGGACTAACAAGTTGCTGATTAAAACCCATTCAGAAACAGAAATTCTGCATGCTAAATTGCTGCATAAAACTCCTTCTTGTGACACACAACATCCATAAAGTGCAACTGAACTTCATTTCCAAACACTGAAAAAGATTAAAACTCCAGAATAGCCTGCTTTGAAAAGATCATTGTGCTAATTTGTGTTGAAATAAATACTCTTCATACAAATCAAGAGTTGCACGGTATGGTCACGCCCATTTCATTCTAACAGCAATACTGTAGAAAAGCGGTCCTAGGGTACCACACACCTTTAGAGATACTGAAGTGTTGAAACAATTTTTGAAAGGAGCCAGCTAGACATGAAATCTTTCTTTTCTAGGAGAACCGCTATTTTAGGTTAAAAACTAAAACAACAAACCCAGTAATTCTTTATCTATCTGGAACTCAGCAAAGCATCTCCAACAGTCACAACCAGTTCAAATGGAGAACTGGAACCGGCTGCGGAAGCCAGTGGTTTACACAGGAGAAAGGACAATCCATATGGGAAGGAGGTTACTAATGAAGTACTTTAGGGACTGACTTCAAGGTTATTTAGGTTTAACACTTTCACCCACAAAATATTACATATAAGGATGCTAATGAGAACACAAAGTCGGGACTCACTGGCAACAAAAAGAAGGACCAGAAATCACAAAGAAGAAATGTGGGACACCAGGAGTGAAAGATCCTTTTGCCTCACCTGAGAGGTCGTGTGCTTCAGGACAGAGACAAGAATTTCTGCTGGGTGTTGGGCTTCCGCAACTGAAAACACAGAGGCCAAGGACCAAGAGCTGTGCATTTCTTCTAGTAATGAGACACAGAAACACAACAGTAGTGTCAATCCACATATTGTCAATAGAAATATTCGTATCACTCCCCAAAAATTTTCAACGAAATCTCATCTGGAATTTCAAAGAACATTTAGTGGACAATTTAGGAAAAACCAGAAAGATATGGTACAGGAGTAAGATCAGTTCTTTGGACAAAGAGATATACCTATTTAGCATAGTAAAAATTACAACTTCCTAAAAATACACCGAGAAGAAGAGGAAGGTGAAAACAGCAGATTTATCCAAGCTAGTACAAAAGTGTGGGCACAAAAGTCTGGGTGCAAATTACCTAGGAGATCATTTGGGAGAAGTCTAATTTTTTTTTTTTTTAAGCTTTTTCCCTCTTTCTCTCTCTGTTCTCTCAAACAGAAGAACGATGCTTGGGACCACAAGCCAGGACACTTGTTTGTGTTCTTATAAAGACGAAATTCTTATTCTTAGCTTTGCAAGTTGAATCCTTTGGAGAAAGACATAAAACAACAAACCCCATCTTCCCCATTTTCTGAGACTTGTAGTAAAATAACAGTTTGCCGCAGGAAGAGTGGAAATCAAATCTCTGTAAGACAAGTCCTTCCACGTCACAAATTAGGCTTGATAAATCAGATGCCTTGTCATACAAGTTTCTAATTCCTGTGCCAAACTGGGGGTAGCAGGCAGGTTTCCCTTCCCACCGTGGTGAAAACCTGTCTCTGCCTGAAGTCCATGGGTGACGGGAGGATTCTTAGCAATCTGACAGCTAAAAACGTGACCCACCTTCAAAAAAGAAACATATGGCTTCCAGCACCCGATTCTGACAACATTTTGTCCTTATTCCAATTTTGTGCCAAATTCTCTAACTCTACTACATTTTTGCCTAACATATTATTCACCTTGTGAAAGGATGTTAATCAGTATCATTGTCAAAATGCTTCTTTGGGAAGAAAATTTTCACCCCAAAAAGGAGACTGCTTAAAGAAATCTTTTAAAGGGGATTATAACACCATGTGTTAAAACAAAAAAATCAGGAAAGAAAAAAGGTGGATTCAGATGTATGCATTTTTATACTAAGATGACTAAAATCCTAAAGGAAACAAAGCAAAACAGGCTTTATTTCTGCGTGCCCACCCAAAAGAAACATTATTTATATCAGACTATCACTTCCCTGTCTCCATTAGGGTTTAAAGATCTGAGTCTTCCATCGCTCTAAAAGAGAAACTCCCACCTTTTTCTCCTAATAAAAACCCAGCTAAATAATGTTAATACAGACACACAGAACTAACAGTTCCACATTATTGTTTCCATCTACCTCTTATACAATCCATGTTCATATCAGGAAATACACGGCAGACATGGAGACACTGGGTTGACCAAAGTAAAGTCTAATTCAGCCTGAGATCATGGGTGCATAAAACCACAACCCTACACCTATATCCAAGCGCATCTCCACAATTTTTCTGATGAAAATAAGCCATGGGAAAAGGTTAAAGTGCAATACACAAGTGACGTATTATTTTTCCAAGGCACTGATTTCTGTCTATCTACATATTTACACTGCTCTTCATCAGAAGGACTATAACCAAACACTGATATTCTGTAGCTCCTGTTTGTGTAATTCCATCTGAAATAAAGAGGATCCAGGAATTGCAGTTGGTAAAATCTCTGGATTTAACTGAACGATAATTTCACATTGCCAATATTTGGCAAAATGGAATAGCATTGGGAGTAGGCATTGAAATCAATCGCTGAAGGTATATAAAAAAAAGGAGCGTAATTAAAGCCTACATCCAGAAAACTGTGTGAGAGCAAACAAAAGATTAAAAGACAAAGGAAGCTGCTAATGCTTGAGGGCGGCCGGGGCTCTTCCAGGATGGGAATGGGTCTTACCAGTATTTTGTGGAGCGCACAGCACACAGTTGAAAGCATCCTTCAGCAGATGACTTTGACCTCCACCACAACCCGAGATGAGACACACACAACCCTGCATCTGATGTGAAGGGTGAAACTTTGAGCAATTTTCACAGACACCAAAGAGAAGTACCCAAGAGTGAACAAAGATTTCCAGGATTTCTCCACGCCATCCTTTCCAGGAGGTCAAGACAGCAGGCGTCTTGGCTCCTGAACATCCCTGAACTTCGCTGGTGGAGCAGCATCTCCCTCTGTCTCTCTCCTGTTCAGAGGTTTGGTCCTCTGGCAACCAGCAAGTAGGTGTCTGATACATTTTTTTTCAAACTTCATGGCAAGGATTGCACTTTGTTAATACTGCCAGACATACATGATAGCTGTCAAGCTACTGTGTTATTTTAACACTTGGAGAACTGGCTCTGAAACAGTCAGGTAGCAAACTGCTAATGAAAAAGATAAGCAAATGATTCAAATCAAGCATGCTACACTGCCTGTCTTAATGTTGCTTGGTACGCCTGGAAAGAAAAACAAGTCTTTCTATTAGACAAATTCATTTTTATAACATCCAAGTGCTTTCCTGTAATTCATCAACTGACCTGACTCGCATCTCTCCCCGGGGGCTCACTCTCATCCCCAGGGAAAGAACTGCAGAGCAGTATTTTGTAAGTACTTGGGGTTTTATTCCTCCTACCCACCTCCAATTCTTCTCTCTGGAGTTTTCCTGCCAACTGCCATGGACCTACATGCACTCAGATGAGTAGAAGTTTCTGAAGAATATTATTCTTTATTATTTAGTAGAAGGAAATGCTTAGAATTGTTGTATACACTGTATGTGCTTGAAAATGAACCATTTAATGCAGAATTTGGTCCTCACTCAGGAAAGCGTCCATTACTTGAAACTGGTACGATTTATTGCTCATCTGCTATACCATAGTCTTTTCCTCCAAACAACTGCATGACCTAAGTGAAGACTGCATTTTAAAAAAATCTATAAAAGCAGGCCAAACCAGAGACAAGCAGTACAGGAGCACACCTTATTCAAGGAAATCAAGTAGCTTTTTTTTTTTCATATCAAAGAGTTATTAGCGAGTGGACATCTATACATCAGATGGAGCATTCTGAAGACTAAAGTATTCAGACAAGAAGGAAGCCCAGGAAGGAAGCATCCACATATACTGCTAACAGATGACTCCCAAACAAGTTAATAATGGCACAAGGGCACTATTTTTACTTAGGTTTTTCACTTTTTACGCAGAGGGTGACACTGGTTTAGTAATGGTTTAAGTTAGGGTGGGGTGTCCCTTCATAAAATTACGCGAGCAGCCTGAAAAGAGAATACATTTGAAAAGCTACTCTAAAGCTGTGAAAGGAAACATGTTGCAGCTGGTGCAGGTGATCATCTTTTCATCCAGGCTGCCATCCTCTTCTTGGTTGCTTCCCTCCTACATGCACATATACATCATTGTTAATTCTAAAAAGACATCTCCTTGAATGCATTTCCTCTGCAGATTCTTTACTACCTCATCATTTCCATCCATGAATCACGAAGAGACAGGAAAAAAGATTCTTACACAAAGAAACAGATATTAAGCTTTACGTGACTGTGATGATTTTGAAAGACAGCAGTCCCCTAACCACAGTTGTTGACAATTACAGTACATTCTCTAAAGCGTAATTACAACTTAATTGTAAGTTTAGATTTTGTAATATCACAAATAAACAAAAAAGATGTATCTATGTATTGTAATTGGCTGATCATACAAATACTTATTAAATATAAACACATATGCTTTTGTAGATTTGTTAGAAAGATTCGTTAATTGCTTAATGAAAGATGTCTTTCAGATACTAATTCCTTCATTTAGTACGACAGATTAAATTTTATATGAGGAGATATTAGCATGCATGCAATGAAGTGACAAGGACAACTAAAAAGCTTAAAATGTTAATGGCTGAAGTGCAGCTTTCTCAGTTACTCTAAACTAAAAGCTATAATCTTCATTACATGCACTAAAGATCATCTTTTCCCTTGCTTTCTGCAGAGATAAGACAGCTATATTTAACGAACACCACAATATGTTTCGATTCAGCTGCTATATTTTCATCATCATAAATAAATTAGGAAAACTTTAAACAGTGCCTGAATGATTCTGCATAGAAAACAACAACAAAAATGCAATTAATTTTCACAGAAGAGAAAATTGATAGTTGACATCCAAGCAAGTCAATCGCTCCTATAATTCACTGCAGTAGCTTTAGTCAATTATCTTTGTGATAAACTCTCTTTGCAACATCCTTGCAGAAAAAAAAAACAACAAACACCAAACAATTGACTTTAATTTACTAAGGCACTACAGGGTTAATGTCAACCATTGCTGTAAAAAGTAAATTACTAGCAATACCAACAGTCCAGAGCCTTCTTTTTTGCTGTAGACTGGAGTTCAATCTGGCATCATCTTTTCTCTTTCCCCAGTAGGGTGCAGGGAGCCCTCTAGCATCCATAGGGGCTTCCTACGGCGGTACACACTGCCCAGCATACAGCTGCTCTAAACAACTATTTGCATCTCCAATGCGGTCATCCCACCACCTTCTTTTCAGATCAATATGATTGGGACAAACAATAGTTTGATTTTGATTGCTCTATAGTACGCTTGGGTAGAGCCTCTGAATGCAAGCGAATCGCTCCGAAACAATGGGCTGGTTCATCATCCAAAGCGTCCCTTTTCAAACAGCTGCCTCTGCCACACTCACCCTGACAAACGTCCAGAAAAACAGATGGTTTCAGCATTCATGGGCAGTTTAGTGAAAGCCCTAGAGTCAACTATTCAAGACATTTTATCATCTTGCTGATAATAGAGCATTGCTGGGAGATAAAAATTAAAAATACATTTAAAAACTCTATTAATTCGCGCCCATGTGCAGCTCCCCTCGCACACACGCAAAACAAATTCCCCGCGCCCTGTGACACTGCAAAGTGCAAGCGCGAAGGGAACCTTCGCTCTTAATCCCTTCTGCGGGATAGCCGCACCGCTATGAAAAATGACAATCAGCGGGTAATCTCACAGACCACATACACTGCAATACCCACAAACAAAAGGAACAAAGTAGTAACTGAATGGGAAGTTTAACTTTGAGCTGCCTGGGGTTTGCTGTGGATTAAACCAGGTCCTGCTTTTTTGGGGTTTTGGTTGGTTTTTTGGGTTTTTTTTTTTTGGTTTGTGTGTATGTATGCATCTAAGAGACAGAGTTTTTTTCTTTTTTCCTTCTTTTTTTCAGGCGAACACAAATGCTTTTGAGGTATTGTATTGGGAAAGGCACAAGAGGAGTCATGATACAGATTCTGCTCCTACTTAGGGACAATCGCATCATTTCTACCCAAGTCACAGGTACTAGCAGCCTCCAAGGCAGAGAAGGTGCGGTACTACAAAGCCAAGGATCTCTGCTCCCTTGAACATGGCTGTGCCACACCTTGGTCTGGAAGGACATGAAGGACAGGCTCAAGTGCAACCATGACCATGGCTCCTCAGCTCCACCGGCCACAAAGCCTGACCTAGGGATGACAAACGGGCAGTATTACCCTTCTGGGATGCGTGGGCACTATTATCCTCTTGCTCCACAAATCCTTACAACTTTGGGGAATCTTAAACTCCCTCAAACCACATTGGAAAGTCTAACTCTTCTTGAATCAGGATAGGAGGATTTGGCTTCTAGGAGAAAAAGGAGTTGTATTTATTATTCCTCACTTAACAGCTTACAAAGATTCATTATCTATTGATCTATTACTATTTTGTCGGTGACTGTATGAACTTTCCGCAGCAAAGATAAATGCCATACCTGGCACTGCATTAGGCCACTGAGCTGAGCTGCTCCACAGTTAATCTGGACATCCTTACTCTAAGTCTGTCTTTCAGAGGAGCTGAGTCCTGCAAATGCTGGAAACTTTTTGGTAGGTGTATGTAAGTATGTGTCAGACAGCTCTAAACAAAAGCAGAGAAACAGAAAGCAAGGGCCAGCAACTGTTTTGGCCAATACCTTAATGACTAAATGATACAATTCAGCAGATGTATCTTGGAATTGAAAAATAAACAAAAAAAGAAAGAAAAATTTGACCATATACTGTAAATGTGGATTTACTTCCTTTTTAAAAATTTTTACTTTCTAAAAAAATTGTTCTCTATTGCATTTCAATTCAGGAAAAAAATATTATGGATCCAATCAGAAATCTTCAGTGAAGAAAATTTTACAGAAGGAAACCTTTGAGCGTTGAAGGATGGTACCAACTTGTCAAAATGATGCTACTTAAATCCATGCGGCCACACACAAAACCAATCATCCTGTATAAAGTACCTTTTTCTCCACACTACTACTGATGTCAGTTTTGAACACTGGCTTCTCTATTTCCCCAATAAACTCATCTTCCTTACTGCTGTACTTGCACACAGACACCCTCGGAAGCCACTCCAAGTATCTGCTTCCTCTTTCAGATCTCTTCTGATGCCTCTGCTACAACATCACTAAAGATGCCTCTGCTATGACATCAACTAATCGTGACTGAGATGTGTATGTTATTCAGATAGCCAATATTACAGTTCGGACTACAGAAATAAAGGCCTCTCAGAGACCTCAGGAGACTGTCTAGACCCTCCTGCTGCATAAAAGGGGTAAGGGGAATAAATATTCTAGGCAAACCTAACTCCTTCAATCTTTCCTTTTAAATCATGCTTTTAAAATTCTTCATTTCGTCATGATATCTTTTGGAAACTCTCCAATTTATCTACATCTTTCTTTATATGCAGTCCCCAAAACTGGATTCAATACTCCAGCTGAGGCCTCACCAGCACCATATGGTGCAAAATAATTACTTCCCATGTCTTACACATGACACTCCTGTTAAAGAATCCCGAAAAAAGAGGTGCTTTATTTGCAATAGCATGTCCTTTGTGAGTTATATTTCACTTGTGATCTCCTAAAACCCCAGACACTTTTCTGCCTTCCAATTACTTCTACCTTTTGTCTCTGTGCATTTACCATATCTTTTCCAAGGGCAGTATTTTGCACTTTACCAAATTTCACCCGATTGATTTTTACACAGATCCTTCTGAACCCATCCATTCCTCCAAAGTGTTGCAAACCTCCCCTCTTGCCCTGTTGTCCCTGTAAAAAAAGAAAGTGCATTTTCTCATTAGCATTTTGAATGATGGATTAGAGAGCAGAACTCTCTGTGGAAGAGATGGCGAGTGATGCCAGGTGAGCTGCCCTGCTGCAGTTGGAAAGAGAACCACCGATAACTTCTCTTCAAGAACGCTTTTTTCAACTGCTTTGCAGCCACTTATGGCGATCGCATCTAGGCCATATTTTTCAAGCTTGCTTCTAAGAATGTCATGTTGGACAGTGTCAAAAGCCTCACTTAAGTCAAGATACATCACATCTCCTACTTCTCTGTTATCCACTAGGCCAGTTACCCTGTCAAAGTCGGAAATGAGATTGGTTTGACACAATTTGTTCTTGACAAATTCATGCTGGCTGTTTTTTATCACCTGATTATTGTCTAGGTGCTTATGAATTGTTCTAACATCTCTCTAGGGGATCAAACCAGGGCCAAACTGGACTTGGCAACTGGAAAAAAGAATACTCAGGGGATGAATGCCAAATCCTAAACTTGACTTTCTTCAGCCCTGCTAGGCTGCTTCTGTTTACATTAAACAAAGCTTATGCTTTAAGATCAAACCAAAAAAACCTGGCCACTTTCTATGGTTGGACCATCTTGCAGTTAACCACTGTAGGTCCATCACATCACTACAGTGCAGGGACCATTTAGAAACACTCGAGCGAATTCTTGTCCCAGAATTTTAGCTGCAGGGCTAAAATCCTACTCCTACTTTCTCCAATGAGGCCAGGTCTTTGGTCTTGCATTTTGGAATGAATTACCTCAGACTTCTGCTGCTCAGACGTTCAGAGTTGGCTTTACATCTCCTAATGACATGGTATTGCAGTGTGCAGACACACAGTTTTCTAGGACATTTCTAGGACCACTCATTTACATTAATGGGAGTCTTCATGCTGCTTGTAACAGCCTTTGAACCAGGCTTCAGGACACAAAATTTATCATCTTCGTTTTCACAACCTCTCTCCCAGAAAGGTCCTGACCTTGTTTGAGACTTTGGGTGGTATTGCAACAACAATAATAAATATGATGGGAAAGTTGTAAATCCTGTCTCAGTTTACAGAATGAGAAGTTGGGAAATCAGGAGATCTTTAGCCAGGAAAAGAAAAAAAAAAAAGGAAAAAAACCCCCAGCAATCTGGGAGCATTCTGTTGAAAAAAAAAGGGACTTTTTTTAAAAAAAAAAAAAAAAAAAAAAAAAAAAAAGCCCTTTCTCTCTCTGCTTTGCTTCCAGTTTAATGTTTCCCTGGTCAGCCTTCCTGGTTCTTTTTATTTTGCTAACACTCAAGTGAGCTCTTCCTCAGGCTCAAGAGGAGCAAGAGACAAACAAGAGATTATTTTCTTTCTCCTTTCTATCACTTCTTCTCAGGCTTCCCCTTACTTCTTTTCCTTTTTACCCCTTTCTTCATACTCCCCCACAGACTCTAATCCTCTGTCATGCATTTTTTTCAGTCCTACTGCATAGGAATTATTTCTTAATTCCCTTCCAATTCTTCTTAATCATACAGGCTTTTACACAGGTATTGAACTAAGTGTTGAACATCATCTTACAGTCACGTCTGGGTTACCTCAATTCAGCTTCCCATACCATTGTTTCCATCCATGTCTCCTACAAGACATCTCACCCTTCACAATAAGGAGGTCACAGAGAAAGAGCGCAAGAAGGGGTCATGGAAATAGCCACTTCAGCACCTCTGAAGGCAAGCGAGTATAGGTGGAGAAGACTGATGGACAAGATGATGGACAAGGATCCATGGCACAGGACGTGGCTTCACCCAAAAGAGTGAGCCCTGAAGGACAGCTCACACTTCTCTGTGGTCACGGCTCTTCCTCAGCTTTATTTAGAGAAGTGGTTTCACAACTGCTGGACACCCTAGGTGGTCCACATACCGTTTCTAGGGAGGCTATGATAGACAGCTAACATATGCTACATGACAGCCTACCAGGGTCTAAAGTCTTAAAAAAGCCCAGATAAGATAAAACAGCAGTTCTGTTTTTTTTTTTTAAGGTGGTACTGAGGACATCCAGTAAGACTTTGTTCCAGTACTCCTCGATGAAAATCTCTGACCTACTATCGAGCAGGCCATTCCAGTTCATCTCTGTTTCCTCTATGGCCATCTGTTTGTCTTCTTTTCAAGATGCAATTTCTTGAAGGAGAAATTCTTTCCAGCCTTTACCATGCTGAGCACTAACGTGATAATAAATAGGTCTGCATTTATAAGCGACACTAATAACACAATTAGATTCTCTAATCTCTGTTTATTCAGTGAAAATAGAATTTGTGTAAAAAAATCACAGAAGAATTTATGTTAAAAAGTATCATTTTGTTTAAAGCCTGTTTCATTGTTACTCTGCATAAACGGATTTTCCCCTGCTTTTGCAACAGCCTTGCAGTCCAACACAGGAGACAGAAGTCATTAAAGAAGAAATACAGCTGTAGAATTACAGAAACTGGCAAGATAACATAGAAATAGAAACATTTCCTGAAAACACTAGCTCTTTTTTTATGAAATGACTAGGTTTCAAGTTGATGTTGTCAGTGCAAGTAATCTTGAAATTTACACTACAGCAGTTTCACTATCTCAAGTCAAAGGCAGATATTTTAAAGTAAAAAGTCCTTTTTGAAATCTTATGCATTAAAACTTTGGAAGTTATATGTTGGCTTGATGAAGGTTATTGCATTATTGACAGAAATACCATTTTTTTTTACTAAGACCCATATGGCTACAAATATTTTGCTGAAGTGTCACCATTGTAACAGAACAATACAAAATAAAGGTTTTGATTTTCTATCCAGTCTAAGCGCTGTGAAATCGAGTCACCTAGAAGCATTAAGCAGTAAGTTCAGTTTTTATACTTAGCATTTCATAGGAAACATAACACTAGATCATTCAGGGGTTAAGCGCGAGATTAGAATAAAGTATATCCTGTAAATTTTGTCTATGATATAGGCTGCATATGGACAGTTCTTCCATCTGCCTAGATGACTACAACAAAGATACAAGTGGATAAAATTGCAGTTAATTTAGTAACATGTACCCACATGACAGCAAGTCCAATTTTGATTGAAATCATTTGAAGGTTCTAACATTTGCATCTCTTCAATCAGCTTTCATTTCTTACAGAGATTCATCATCTCAGTATCTAGCTGGATTGCACAAGAATATGGACCTCCATTAATTTCTAGAAGAAAAAATTGAAACTAATCCGGGAGACCATCTGGAAGGCAGGAGCAGCATAATAATTCAGCTCCTTGACTGTAAGGCCGCATTGCTTCTTTAAAAAGGACAAAAGCAATCACATAAATTTGGTTTCACTTTCAGTTACAAGTGTGATTCGAGGACCTCTGTACTTGTCACATGTGTCCAAGCCATGGTTGTAAGGAAGGCAACGCAGCACCCAAACTAAGAAGCCCAAAGCCTGTGAAGTTGAAGCTGATGGCCAACATCTTTCAGAGCATTTGCTGCTTCTAGCTGGAATAGTTCTGAAATGTAATGGAGACTTTCTCTTGCTGGATACAGAGAGAACAAAGTGAATGCGAACTGGGGACAAATCTTCAAACCATTTTTGATCCTAATTAAAGGTGTCTATGTGAACATCAACCTTGCCAGAAAAAAATGGAACTGTCAAGCCACAGAAAGAAATGGTAGATGACATAACCCTTGTCTCATGTTACTAATACTTACGTGTGTAGCTTCACTGCAGCAAGTTTGATCATACACATGGATACGAGTTCAGATATGTGTATGCACATTTACACACAGGTTAACAAAAATTTCTGGTCTTTTACAGCATCAACACGTATGTTTTTATCATTCGTTCTCTTTAAGAATAAATCTCATTACAAGACTTTAAAAGTTGTATACCGTAACAATATTAGAGATGTGTTTACATTAATGTGTTTCCTGAAAAGACTCTGCCTACGTTTTGTTTCAGGGCTAAAATGTATTTGGGGGAGAATGGGTTCATTCAGAATAAATGCTTCTTCAAATCCGCTTTAATTTTTTCTGCTGAGTTAATCAGATATGACATTGATTTTATCCTGTATTCAGAACCTGTTAGGTATTCTGTCCAGCTGAAATACAAACACTGTTTCAATTACAGAAGAAGGCAGGTAGAAATTAAAAGAGGCATTGCTCTTTTAGGTTTAAAGTCGCTTGGCTAGTCAGATCTTCAAGAAGAATCTCTGTTACCAAGCTGAAGATTTAAACAATCGTGACTTTCAAGAGTGTGTTTCCACCCCATTAGTGATATAGTAGTTCACATCAGAAAGAAGTACTGCGTTTTACAGAATTCAGCAGAGAAATGATTCTTCTCTAGTACTCGGTAGCAGCAATATTTCAGGTTTTTTATGCCATGGTTTTTACAATCTAAACACAGAAATTAAATGCCTGTAGTCATAACTCATATCCTCCAATTGCTTTAAAATGGACATTTAGCTTCTCAAAGGGGTTGACAATGTCTTTTTAAATTATTACTGCTGATTTATAGCACTGTAATATGACAAAGTAGACTTACACTCCTCAAATTTGAAGATAGAACAAATATTCTTTGCACACAGTGGCGGGCAAAGGTTCTTCAGAAATAAAATATGCCTGCCCTCTACTGACCATCTAAGAAACTCTTTTTTTTTTTTTAAACAATATTTGCACCAGTAAAATTTTAAATCAAATCTTAAATTTAATTTCTTTCTTCATTTGAACTGTCTCATAACGTCACGTCCAAATTCCAGTCTTCATGTACTTGTTGCATCCCTCCAGAAAGCTCAAAGCCTGTCGGTTTGCACAACATGTTATATGTATCCAAACCTTTTTTTTTACTATTATTTTTTTGATTCACTGGTCTCCGTCTCCTGAGAAAATCAGGGAGAGAGAATGGAGTAGCCCAGAGTTTAAAATCTGACTGTCTGCCCAGAATTGTTAATGTAAAAGACTCCTTTTTTTGCAGCAGCTGTTACAAATCAAGAAGCAATTGTACTTTGGACATTCACACAGAATGGATTTTATCCTCAGGAGAGCTTAGAAAAACAGAAAAAAATTCATTGGATACCAAATTTCCAGGATATTTTTAATCTAGTTTGAAATGCTGTGCACATGTGCTATCAGAATGACCAGTTTTTAAGAGCAACAAGAAAAACAAAGTCCTGGTTGGATGCATGGGGCCAGTTCTGGCAGAGACACACATGGACACATCTGGATGAGCCAGCTCCTTTTGAGCTGCAATTTGTCCAAGCTGTTTTAGACTTACTTAAAATGAGATGAACCATGCTTTCAAAGCGCTCCCTTCACCCAAACTGTACATGCAGTCAGATGAACTTCCAGGAAGGTACTCTGCATTAATATTTATGCTAAGCACAAGCAAACATAACCCACACTGAGGAATAAAAGAAACAAAGGAAATGCTCCTATCCTAGCAAATCCAAGGACAAAAGCTGCTTCAAAGCACAAAAAAGAAGAGTTCAGCCCAGCAAGGATTTTACCCTTGGCCTCTGGGGATCAATGGCAATCCAGTTAATGATCTTACCACCATTTCCTTTGTGCTGGGTAGGACCAGCACTGCCTCCAGCACAAGCCAGTGTTAACTGCTGCTGTTTCCAAAAGCTTTCAGAACTTGCCTGTGCACAATCACAGAATGGTTTGATTGGAAGTGACCTTAAAGACCACCCAGTTCCAACCCGCTGCCATGGGCAGGGACACCTCCCACCAGACCAGGTTGCTCAAAGCCCCATCCGACACGGCCTTGAACACTCCCAGGGATGGGGCATCCACAGCTTCTCTGCGCAAACTCCGTGCCACTGCCTCACCACCCTCATCATGAAGAATTTCTTCCTCATATCTCATCTAAATCTTCCCTCTTCCAGTTTAAAGCCATTGGCCCTTGTCCTATCACTCCATGCCCTTGTAAAAAGTCCCTCCCCAGCTTTCTTGTAGGCTCATTTGTGTCCTGGAAGGCTGCTCTGAGGTCTGCCCGGAGCCTTCTCTTCTCCAGGCTGAACAACCCCAACTCTCTCAGCCTGTCCTCACAGGAGAGGTGCTCCAGCCCTCGGATCATCTTCAGTCAGTATGAACAAGTTAGGTTACAAACTACAAACAGACCAACTATTCCTGATCAGTTCTCCATGTGGACACTCAAGGATAAGAAAGCATCCAGAGCAAAAGTTAACGACCTCAGCACAAAAACAAGACCTCAGTGTTGGGCTCTCCAACCCTGACACTGATTTTAGCAGTGATTTCAGTAAGAACTGACCCAGACAAACTCAGAAGTGCTACTAAAGTCCAAAGACATAACATGTAATTAATCCATTGCTCTTGCTATTGAAAACCCACAGTTATTCGCTAGGTGTAGTCCTGTACTAATGCAGGACTAATATACTGTGGTTTACTTTCTATATTAATGCTACAACTTTCTATATGTACCAGCAAATGGATCCATTCCAGTCCATTTTCATCAGGCTTTGGAAGTGAGTTGGTATCTTCAGAAACTGTAGAATGGATATAGGCACAAAATTCTAAACAGGCACATGAATAGCACTGGGGTAGATCAGTGGAGAATTTGAACAAAAAACTCCTATTTCTTTTCCTATGTATATCCCAAACTGTGCTATGTAAATAACCTGAGAAGAAAAGCAACTGAAGTTGTATGTTTTAATAAGCCATCTGGATAGCCTGCCCTTCTCTCGATCTCTCTCTCTCTACAAAGACATAGAGAATATGTAGAGATATACATTTTCCCCCAATAAGAATAATAAATAGCTATACCTCTATGGAGATGTACAATAATGGTGCTTCTGCTACTGCTGCTAGAGAGCCGCCTAACGCTTGTCTGCCACTGAGAACCAGAAGTGGTTTGCAAACAGCAATATTGATTACCTCTGGTTCTTACCATGAGACCAATAGTTCATGACTGAACATAAGTCTCAAATAGGAAAAGTTACGTTGACCAAATACTGATCATTAATAAAGCAGACATGATCCTTCTCACACAAGCCCAAAAGGATTACTTATGCATGTGGAGATAACAGGCAGTAATTAAACCTCACGGTATTTACAGCACAATTTCCTCCGGGAATTTTTC
>NW_009619719.1:40800-70043 GCF_000690535.1 Cariama cristata
TAAGAATAGCCACAGGCAAAAAAAGGTTAGCATTTTACCTTAGACCAAAATTAATCACGACCTTTCAGAAAACCTAACTCCAGCCACACTGAAAAACTGAGTCCAGAGACATCCTCACTATCTATCTCTTCCCTATCAACTTTGCTATAGATACCATAACAGAGACAGATGCACAGTATCAAGAAAAGCAGTTCTGAGCGCTGCCGCTGCCAGACTATTGAGCCTCACAATGTACATAAAAAAGTGTTACCCCTGAGGCAAATAAACATAGCAAACACAGTCCTCCAAGAAATACTACACAGCATTGGAAGTTCTATGCTATATTTAAATCTCGTCCTCTCATTTTAATAAGGAAATATTTGTGCTCCAAGAGGAAATTATTCTTTCTGCTAATTTAAAACAGGCTGTTGATTTTCGCAGTAGGACTGTAAGGGCCCTTTTGAGGTTCCCCTAATCCACAGAGCCTCGGAGACGCAGGACCTATCTTCGGAGACAGAGGCTGAGCAGAGTAGAAAGATGCAACTCTCTTGCTAACACCAGCAAGGTTTGCATTCCTTGTCAGGGAGATGATGTCCTGTTTCCCCTTAGCACTGAGACAAGAGTCCTTAGGGTCTTGCACAGTGAGGAAACGTGGGCTTTTGCAAGTGGAGGTCCTAGGGTAGAGTGAGGTATTGCCATCAGACACCATCTCCTAACCAGACAGACAAGGAAAGACGGAATGCTAACCTGTGCTCTGCAATTTATTGTCAAACACTTCCCAGATATTAAAAAAAAAAAAAAGCTTGCCTCTTTAAAAACATCTTTAGTACCTTCTTTTTTCCTGCATGCCAGGACACAAGACTAAATGTTGTAATCCCCTGTCTTTAAAAAAGAAAAATCTATCATGGTAGCTTTCACTTAATGTTATAGGCTTTAGTCCTGATTTTCAGTTTCTTCCTTTTCCTTCTTCATTTCAGCTTTCTGAAACCATCTGCTTTCTGTTAAGATGAATTCTTAAAATCCTGTGAGCTGCTCATATGAAGCGTGTAAAAGTTGGATCTTCTAAGAGAGACAGAGATTTGCAATGTAAACAACCTATATGCAGCTTATATCTTCATTCAGGTTTATAGCAAGTGGGTGGATACATTGCATAACTACACTTCAGAAGGGGTAATTAGGTGCTGAAATACGCATTTCCTTGTAGAGTGAACCAACTGCACTAATCCACACAAGCATGCATATTTCTGTGCTCATGACTGCGTTTCTCTATCTTCTGAAAACGTATTCTCTTATGAGAATAAATATTCAAGGTTATAAGAGCCCACAAACCCCTTTCACCACTGCCTGTAACTTCTGAGCTTTGCTGTCTCTAGTTACCCTTCAGCACTTAGGAGAGCGTAGAGTCCCATTGAAAACACTGACAGTGTGGTTAGCTAAGGTGGGTAAGGTTTATGAACTGCTTCATAAATATTAAAAAACGACAATAACACAGCGCACTGTGTCTGCTTTGCTTTCTTTAGGCATGTTATATAGCAAACAAGCAAGCTGCAGCCCAGAAGCAGCCTAGCTGAGGCTACAGGAGATGCTCTACAAGGAGGGTACAGCCACAGAGCATCACACAGCCTTGTTAGCTCCTACATGTTTAGACAGCATTTCTGTTCCCACTGTGTTGTTTCTTCTTGATTGCAAATTAATTGAGATGGTCTGCAGGTTACACTATTAAGACAGCAAATTAATAAATGTTCAGTTGCAGTGGCCAGTGCCCATTATCCAACCCAATGCACGGGAGATGCCCTTGCCACAGGATCAGACACGGTTCCTGTGGCATCTAAGTGGCTGCAAAACCCAGCCCCACACCAGTCCAGAACCCAGTAACTCGCTTTCACAGCATCTTTAAAGTCTCTACCTGTGCCTCAGTCCCCTCATCAGTAGGTTGTGGACAGTAACGCTCTCTAGCCTCAAATTACTGCAGTGACAAGAACCTCAGAAAGGTGGTGAAAGATGATTGTGTAACATTACTAAGTTTATTTTTTTAATTCTTTTTCAAAGTAGACGAAGCATAAGTCATTTTAGCCTTTAATCACATCCATGTCTTTTGCTCTGACACACTGGCCTAGTTCAGCCTAAAGTTAGTGATGAAGAATATTTTTAAGTACCAGAACTCCACTAAGAAATCATTTTAAGTCTTTTGCTTTTAAATACAGACAGCTACTTCTGTCTTCCTGAAAGGAGGGGATCGCATTTGCAACGTGGTTTGTCCCTGTGCATGTTGATTACCTTGGCTTAGAAGACCTCAGCAATGCTACTCAGAAGTTTCAGGTAAAGGACAAGCTCATATCCATATCTGAACCATAGGGTTAGACAGGACCTGTAGATCTACCTCGGTTTGGAGAAGAAAGGGTACAAGAGGGATGGCTGCATTTTCATAATTTGAATTAGAAGGTTATTATATTATCAAATACATACGTGGAAAAATGTCATGTTTCCTGTTTCATAAATGATGAGCACATGTAAGTCTGATCCTGGGAAGAGAGCAGCCGTGAGCAGCAGCTGTGAGGGGATAACGCAGTCATGGCAAATACAGCTCTCCAGAAGAGAACTTCAAATCCTAAAAGGTGATATCATCTAATGGGTTCTGGATCTTAACCCCATTTAGTTCCACGTTAAACATACAAAACCCAAATGACCACACAGTGTCTGAGTTCTTAAAACACCTGTAGTGTGATGTTCCTCTGAGGACACTCAAGAGGTTACCAGTTCAAGCACAAGGTAAAGCACTCCTTGCTAAACTCATCGGTCTCCGTAAAAGCTCTAAATTAGGTATGTAGTTGGGTTTCAAAGAAAAAATTGGGAAGCTGGGGCTGAAGGATTGTTAATAAATCTGCCCTCTAATGAGGATATTCTATTACAAAATAATTTGTAAGTGTCTTAACCTGTAAAAACAAATTGCTGATGGGTTGATAGGTTGAAAGAGATCGTTATGGAGAACTATTATATACAAAAAAAAGTTCTCAGAACAAGGAAGGGGTGGAAAGCATGAACTGGAAATTAGGACTGCATTTTTTCCATTCCATCAACAGCATACACACTGGTATACAGATATTAATTTGTGATAGCATCTACACTTTGTTCCCTGTTTTACAAATTTTACTTTGAACCTCTTCTTCCCTCTTCGCATTGCGCAAAAAAAATAAAAACTTTTTTTTTCACTTACATATAAATTTTTTCATGTTTTTAGTTATAAATACACATCCTATCACTTCGGGAACTTAATGGATGACTGGAGAATTAGTGGGACTGTAACATCAGAGGTCTGAGCCTGAGCAATGTGAAAAACAGATTTTTAAACACACTTCTGAATGCTACTTTTCATTCAGGCCCAGTTTATTCATTCATTCTATAAATCAGATTCTAACAATCAGACCAGACACTATCTTTTAAACCATGTCCTGTATAACTGAGGTCTCTGTCCTGGGATATTCAAGAACTCTTGTAAGGCAATGTTTGACCACAAATAAACAGGTCAAAACCCTAACAGATATTTGATGGGAGGGGAAGCAAGGATGACTTAAGGACTGGAAATCTGAAAACAGTGAATACAGGACAAGAACGCTGCAATGTACACTTGAATTTTAAGATGAGTCTAAAAATCACTGACCCAGGAAAGCCAGACCTGACATCAAGGAGACACTCCGGTAAAACACAAACGCTGTAAGGAAATACATGAAGGAAGACAAGCAGGAAGAAAGAGTCTGGTGACATGGAGATGATCCTGATGAATCAACTAGCACAATTTTTACATCCTAGCTTGAAGTCGAGGCTTTTCTCCTTAATATTCCTCCCGTGACAAAGCCACAAATGAACAGAGAACTGGCAGCTAAAGACACTGGTTGTGTAGGCACTTCTACCGTGTAAGTTTGTTATTTACACTGTATAGCGCTAACACCATCACAAAGGCCACTTCTCCTGCAGCGTTGTCCCTATAGCTTATTAGGTCTCCCTTCTATTTGTGATGTTTTCTGAAGAAACACCCACAGTTTGCCCGGAGCAGGCCACTTGACCACGAGTCACCCTGCCAATAGAAAACACTTCATTTTCTGTTTGGTGTTTGGTGTGAACAGAAAGAAACAAGCTCGACCCAAAATAAGAACAAAATTAGTGTTAGTAGTTAGTGTAGTAAATAAGTAAAAATTTAGTAACTGAAGCTACTCTGGTGGAAACCATAATACTTAATATTGTCCCTTTTTTTTTTTTTTTTCTCCCTGGGCACACGTGGTCTTTTCCCAAGGATGTACAGATAGCTGTCTGTACCAAACATGAACATCCTCTAACCGAGCACTATATTCCATCTTCTCTGCAATTGGAGAAGGGAGATGGAGAGATGCCACTCTTCATGGTGTGGTTCCAATGCCAGAGCAGCTATCAGCGATATATATTGAAAGCAAGAAGGTGAATCATTTCTTGCTATGAAAAGAACTGCTACTTTGCCATGAATTTCTTTGTTAAAACAAAATTTCTTCAGTTTCAACATTTTTTAACAAGCAAAATGTTCTAAGCTGGTTATTTCAGAATTTGCATAAAAGGAGACCTCTTGGACACACTTCATCATTTCAAAATATACACTTTACACCTAGGAAAATGTATCAAAGCCACAAATGCTTTGGTCAAGAAGTTTCACCCCTCTTGAATTGACTGATGATATCATATGTTCTAGGAATATTTTTATCATCTGGCATGTTGCTCGGCACCATATGGCACAGCACACTGACAAGAGAGAAAGGACTAGTTTTAAATATTATATATATATAGGTAGGTAAAAATAAATGTTACACTTCTATAGAAATATAAAGACACTATTGCACATTTCTGTAATTCTTATTACAGTAGGGACTCATTGGGGAAGGTATGTTTTTTGTCCTCACACTGAAATACAGAAGTAACAGCTACAGAAGTAAAGCCTAGAATAGTTTCAAAAAAAGAAATGCAACCCCTCAAAGAGAGCTTGAACTGAATGCAACACGTACTTTCTCACTTAGAAATGCTTCTTTTTCCCAGACTTGTAATTATTGTAATAATGACATATTAACCCTTTCTCTTGGAATTAATTTCCTGCAGTTAATTCAGATAGACATATTTCATAGTCACTTATAATTTTTACATAAAGAAATAGCTCCAGTTCTGTCAGTACTGGAGGAGATGAAGTCTGCTGTTTTTTCCAAGAAAACTTTTTAAAGGGAAGCTCATACCATTCGGCGTTAATATATTATCTCCTTGTCTTTCATCATCATTTGAGGTAAAATGACATTATGAATTGTATGAAATACTGTACTGGATATTTATTTAGGTAGATATTTAGGCAAATATTCTTTCTATTTGGCAAAGGAAATGTAAACTTTTGGCGTTTCTTAGGTGAGGTCACTAACTGGGTCAGAACATTTAGCCCAGAGAAGTGTTCACCGCTTTACCGAAAATTCTCTTTTCCTCTGTGAAATCTTCTTGATAGTTCTTGGTTCAAACTCAAATACACCAAGATCTCATCTTAGCCTCTGACACGATGATGACACAGAATGTGAAAATGTGTCTACAGAAACAGAAAGTTTAAACATATTCTGTACTAATACAAAAGCAACCAAATGTCCATGACCTCCTCTTAGTCCTCTGTTGCTGTGATTTTGCTGTGATTTTTCCTTTCATAATTCACCATTTTAGGAACAGGATACTAAACTGAGCATAAATCTTCTCAAGCCTTTGAGGACATCTTCCCATCCATTCCCTGGGCCTTCACCACACAAACATTTGTCTGTGTTAGGGCTTTATCAAATTACTTTTGGACAACCCAAGTCTGTAGGAAGTCTGAGCCCAACGACTGAGTGTTCAACTTCCTCCCACCTCCAGTTCTTCCACCTTCTCCCAAGCCCACATACAAAAGCCTACCCTACCTCCACCAGATGCTTGTGCATGTGAGACAGTACTTTTCAACTTCACTGCTGTTCAAGTCTTTATTAACCTGTCCATGCCCACAAAGAATTGGGGCTAGCCCATCCCCCAAGCTGCACCCTAGTCTCCTCTTGCCTGCCTGTCCTGGCACTAACATGCTCCCCATCAGAGAATCAGAGAATCAGAGACTGGTTTGGTTGGAAGGGACCTTAAAGCCCACCCAGTTCCAATCCCACTGCCTTGGGCAGGGACACCTCCCACCAGACCAGGTTGCTCAAAGCCCCATCCAACCAGGGATGGGGCAGCCACAGCTTCTCTGGGCAACCTCTGCCAGGGCCTCACCACCCTCACTGGGAAGAATTTCTTCCTCATATCTCATCTAAATCTACTGGAAGGCAGCTCTAAGGTCTCCCCAGAGCCTTCTCTTCTCCAGGCTGAACAACCCCAACTCTCCCAGCCTGTCCTCACAGCACAGGTGCTCCAGCCCTCGGATCATCTTCATGGCCTCCTCTGGACTCACTCCAACAGGTCCATGTCCTTCTTGTGCTGAGGACCCCAGAGCTGAAGGCAGTACTGCAGGGGGGGTCTCATCAGACAGGAGCAGAGGGGCAGAATCCCCTCCCTCGACCTGCTGGTCACGCTGCTTTGGATGCAGCCCAGGATACGGTTGGCTTTCTGGGCTGCGAGCGCACATTGCTGGGTCATGCTGAGCTTCTCATCAACCAACACCCCCAAGTCCTTCTCCTCAGGGCTGCTCTCGATCCGTTCTCTGCCCAGCGTGTATTTGTGCTTGGGATTGCCCTGACCCAGGTGCAGGATCATGCACTTGGCCTTGTTGAACTTCAAGACGTTCATACAGGCCCACCTCTCCAGCCTGTCCAGGTCCCTCTGGACAGCATCCCTTCCCTCCAGCGTGTCGACCGCACCACACAGCTTGGTGTCGTCAGTAAACTTGCAGAGGTTGCACTCCATCCCGCTGTCCATGTCACCAACAAAGATGTTAAACAGCACCGGTCCCAATCCCAACCCTGAGGAATGCAAGGCTGGCTCTGTGCTTGGTTTGTGCCCTGGACACCCAGCTGGCTTCCCAAGGGTCAGCTCTTTGTGCTGGACCCTGCATAAGAAACACGGAGGGCTGGAGGTTCATGGCTGCGTATGATTTGCAGACTCAGTGGCTCAACAAAGCTACATGATTGCCTAGTTTCATTGTAGTTTCAGAGTTGCAGCTCTGTGCTGGAGTGGTTTGGGGATGAAGGGGTGATAAAGAAACTGTGCATTGTTATTAAAGCTCTTCTGACACTTCAGGGATGCACTCGTCCTCATGTGCCTATCCAGTACGTGAAATAAAATTATTTTGCTGTGAGAAGCTTCTCTTTTGGTGCCAGGCAGACAGTCAGAAAACACAATTAGAGTTTCCACCTCTTATCATCACTAGCGATATACTGTTCAAGGCAGAGTAACTATGCAGACATATATAGATGAAATAAATCTTTGGTCTGGAAGCTGCTATTGCAGAAATCAGTAATCATGACCCAGACTATGTCAAATGTGGACAGTTCCAAAGTCAACAGCTTTAAAGAACACAGTTTCCAAATACCATAAGAAAGGCTAGCAATTGTAACTCGGGAAGGCAAAGTTAGAAAGAGAAAATGCGAATGAGATTTAGAACTCTTCAAAGAGGACTTCCATATCTATTAGTCAAAATGCCAAAGGCTGGAAAACTATACAACTTGGGTCAGTAAAGAACTGAAAGCAACATTTACTAATAAAAACTAAGGACAGAAAGGGATATCCTGTGGATATAAAGCGAAATACACAGTCTTGCCTTAAGGATTATACTTTCCATCCTTGTGCTGGTTTTGGCTGGGGTAGAGTTAATGTTCTTCACAGCAGCTGCTGTGGGGCTGTGTTTTGGGTTTGTGCTGGAGACAGTGTTGATAACTCAGGGATGTTTTAGTTGTCGCTGAGCAGGGCTTACCCAGAGCCGAGGCCTTTTCTGCCTCTCACCCCACCCCACCAGCGAGGAAACCGGGGAGGCACAAGGAGTTGGGAGGGGACACAGCCGGGACAGTTGACGCCAATGACCCAAGGGATATCCCGTACCGTATGATGTCATGCTCAGCACATAGAGCTGGAGGAAGAAGAAGGAAGGGAGGGATGTTGGGAGTGAAGGCGTTTGTCTTCCCAAGTCAGCATTCCACGCGATGGAGCCCTGCTTTCCTGGCAATGGTTGAACACCGGCCTGCCCATGGGACGTGGGGAATGAATTCCTGGTTTTGCTTTGCTTTCATGCACGGCTTTTGCTTTCCCTATTAAACTTTCTTTATCTCAACTTATGAGTTTTCTCACTTTGACCCTTCCGATTCTGTCCTCCATCCCAGCAGGGGGGAGTGAGCGAGTGGCTATGTGGGGCTTAGTGGCCAGCTGGCGTTAAACCATGACAACCCTTTACTTCTAATGGGTATTCTCTTTGTATTTAATAATCCTCTGTAACAACCTCTCTCAACCCCTAAGTCAATTAGTTTGTTACAAATTAGTAAAGGCAATTGGTGCCCTCACAGGGAAAAATTCAAAGCATGGCAATATGTGGTTAGTAGGACTAAAGATGAGAGATGAAAGAACAAGCATATTAGAAACAGTGGGAATTACGAAAAGAAGGAAACCTGAACTTTGTAAGAAAGCATACTGGCTTGGAAATACAGGCAAGTATTTTAGTAATCGGCCTGAGTGGGGCTTGAATTCCAGCTGTCAGACATAAGTAGGTTTTTAGCCCAAAAAACCCTCTTACGAAGACACCATCTCTAAAGAGAGAAGGCAATCAACCACCACGCTGGTAAATGAAGAAGCTTGCAAAAACTCAGTTAATTCTTAAGTGAAAAAATTGAGCCTTAGCAGGCTTTCATCTTAGAGGAGAAACACATAGCAACCATCAGTGACGAGGAAGCAACAAACCCTGGTTATAAACGTGGTATTTTAAACACAAGGATGAGGAACAAAAGGAAGTGGCTACCAGGAAAGCCAGGGAGATGGTCTGGAAGACCTGGTCTCCAAAGACATGTTGGCATGGCACTGCCAAGTGAAATGCTAAAGCCCGCCTCAAGCAGAGGGTCAGAGTAGATGCTCTCACAGGCTCTTCAATTTATAATCAAAAAGATGATAAAATCAAACAAATTGTGCTCAAAACAGGCCCAAGCATAACGAGGTAGCACAGAAACACCTTCTCAACAACAGTAACTCGGAAATAGCCCTCTATCTACCATTAATTCTCAAATTACTTTGCCCCAAGTCGCTCTTCTTGCCACAGTCTATCATTTGTTCAGTTGTCCCACACTGTGGCTAATAAATCCCATTATCTTTCAAGTATTTGCCCCTGATTGCTTTTCCACCTACATCCAGGGACCTCCAAGTCCCTGCAGTTTGGTTCAGTAAGGAGGAGAGGGGGTTTCAGAGGCAGTTTTGATGCCGAAGTCCCTGCACAGGTTCTAGCCACCAGCCAGGGTTTGCATTAAAGGACACCAAGCATTTCAACATACAGCTTAGTAACATAATATCAAAACTGACTCCCAAATCAAAGTCTTCAAGTGTGCATTTACAAAGCAGTGGAAAAGAAGCCAAGTTGTACACAAGAACATCTTAACTTTGGCATTTCAGGAAGGATTTGGTACGCAGCAAGTGTATCTCAGCAGGCTCAGCAGGCTTGAAAATCTGGCCTCTAAGGATTGTGTTTTCTATAAGGGCCTCATTAAAATAAAAATTAGACTTCTATACTGACTGCTTTTTCTTAAACATTTTCTGTAAATATTAACATCCAGAAGTAGTATCCAGAATAAAACATCATCTCCACTTTTAGAATATTTGTAAAGCTACCTATATAATTTTACTACGAAAGGACAATTTTATTCATCTTTGATTTTTCAATCTGGGGAAGACCTCAGTCTAGATAGAGTTTATCAAACCAGTTACTGTGTAAGCAGCCTGTTCTCTAATTTTTATAACTTACCTTAGCACAGTGAAGTAATGCTGGTCTCCAAACAGCTACGCCTTCTATCAATTAGTTTCTAAAGTGGTGGAGGAAGGCTAATGAATTGCAGAGTTATACAGAAAAATAACGTGAGATTACTTAATTCAGTATTATGGGTACTCAAACTTCAGTTTTGTTTCAGACCAGAAGCTTTCGTGCATCCAACATAGCCAAACGTCGGTAATACCAGGCTGAACAGGAAGAACTGAGCTTACTAGAGAACCAAACCCATGAGCGGTGGAGATCCATCAACTCCCTGCAGTGACCAGCAACGCAGATGGTCAGGATTTCAATGACAATGGCAGGATTTCTCCTGTTGAAATCACTGGCAAAACCTCATTTTGATACCTAACAGGAACACCATCAGGCTCAAGGAATTTTATTTGTAAAAACTATGTAAAAAATTACATGAAAACCAGAATAAAAATTTTCAGTGGATCTAAGTGGTTGTTCAAGTGAGTGGAACGTCTAGCCGTTTGCTGAAACGAAGGACAGATGCATGGTAGCTAAAACTCCGGGAAATACTCTGCAGATCTATGGGTATATACTAGCAACAGAATAAAACACTCCCCTCCAACTTCTGACAAAACTGAAAACATGGAAACAAAGATGTTAATTAAACAACCCCCTTCTGGAAGAATACTAATTAACTTTTATAGGTTACATTTTCTTGATATACCGAAATCAAAATGACACAGCCATTTGTTTTCCCTGGCAAAGTCATGCACATCACTGATTATTCAGGTTTTGAAAACTGTGTATAATACATACTACCACCTACACAACAGCACAACGCTGACATTTCAGCACAGAACATGTTGAAGCAGTATTTCTATACTGGAAAAAAGAACAACTAACAAAGACATTTCCTAGAAGGTATCTATCGAAGAGAAGAGAATAATGTATAAAACATGGGCCTTTTCTTGAGAGCCTGAGGTTACAGATGCCTTTTACACCACATCATGTTCCCAACATAACAGATCTGGCAGAAACACCAGGTTGAAAAATGGAAAGCAATTTTGTTTTGAATTTGTGGAGGAAAAAAGACTTACCAACTTCTTGCAGTAATTTTTGTGAGGCAGAGTACATTTAGGAGAATTACAAACAAGTCTGAATGTTCCATATTCTTTCTTACTTTAAAAATGTATTAATTATTGCAGTCACCACTTTTAATAAGCCAAAATAAAATGACTGTATTCTTAATACTACATCAACCATCTTCTGTTACTCTTGCTTGTGAGAGAGCCTTCACTCTTCATCCATGAGAAAATCCAAGTGATCCCACATAACTGTACATGAGTTCCACCCAGATAACTTTCTAATTACTCAGAAAAAATGGACTGAGCCTCCTATATAAGAGGATGCTCCCTGCTGAAGGAAAGGAGGCACTCCCTGTGCCATGGGACCCAGGTATAATCATACAATCATAGAATAATTTAAGTTGGAAAGGACCTTTATGATCATCGAGTCCAACCATAAACCCAGCATGGTCAAATCCACCACTAAACCATGTCCCTAAGCACCACACCTACACCACTTTTAAATACCTCCAGGGATGGTGACTCCACCACTTCCCTGGGCAGCCTGTTCCAGCGCTTGACAACCCTTTCGGTGAAGGAATTCTTCCTACTATCCGATCTAAACCTCCCCTGGTGCAACTTGAGACTATGCCCTCTTGTCCTCTTGCTCGTTACTTGGGAGAAGAGACCAAGGTCCCCCAACTACACCCTCCTTTCAGGTCGTGCAGAGCACGATCAGGTCTCCCCTCAGCCTCCTCTTCTCCAGACCAAACACCCCCAGCTCCCTCAGCCGCTCCCCATCAGACTTGTGCTCCAGACCCTTCACCACCTTCGTTGCCCTTCTCTGGACTTGCTCCAGCACCTCAAGGTCTGTCTTGAAGTGAGGGGCCCAACACCGAACACAGTACTCGAGGTACACTGGGCATCATCTGAATCCCTGCTGTGAATGGGTGACTTGAGTGAAGTCAGCGAAGTCCATCACTCCAAAACCAGTACAAAGAACATAAAAACCAGGCTGGATCCTCACAGCACTGCTGGCACTAGGACGAGGGTAAGGAACTAGCTATGCTTCCCAGGGAGAGGTGTGTGCACACAAAGCGGACAAACGTGGTAGATGACCCAGATGAGGAATCCCAAGTGTGGACTAACTCCTCGCTGAACTCTTGACTAACCACCCTGTAAAAAGAGGTTAAAGTTTCTGACAACACTACATGACTCTGTAATAATAAACTGAATTCTTCCATGAACTTCAATGATTAACACTCAGCATTTTTATTTCAGTGAGGTCTTGCTGAGGTAACAGTGATTTGAGCCCCAACGTGGCTCCATCACTGCAGGCACAGAGTGCAGAGGACCTACTGGTACCAAGCAGCAGCACACTCAACCGCAGATGATGTGATTTAGAGATCATCAACACAGCACACACACAGCAGATTTCCAGTATGGCCATAGCTGCAGTAACACAGTCATGCTGGGGACTCAAACCACAAACCTAAAGAAAGCTAAAGACTGGTAACAGTTGGGTTCCCCCAACGACTTTCATTGCCTAAAAAAAAAGGGAAGGGAAAAATGCAAACTCAGAAGATCGTACATGGACTCAGAAAACACATTAATTTCAACACATTAATAAGAAACAAACTCACTTTAAAGGAGTTGGGCTTTGCTTTCCATTTCACCCAAAGATCTCCAGTTACCTGAACTGATGATAAATGGCAATTGACACTAAAGAAAATGGCAACCATTATAAATCAGTTTTAAGGAAAAAAAGAGATCTTTTTCTTTTAAAAGTTACTGACTGTCATAAAGCTGTAGGCTGACAAGATTTATGTATTGATATTATTTAAAAGATACGTATCATGAAACATTTAACAATTTAGCTAAGTTTAATTTTTGACAACAAACAGTACAGCTAAATGAATGTAAAGCTGACATCAAAATAAGCACCTAAAAGAGTATCTTCAGGAGTTAAACCAGAGTGAAAGGAAAATTACTTATTTACAAACATCCATAATGTATCAGTTGTGGCTAATTAGCATGCTAAGATTGCAGGAATGTTTGAATCTGGTAGTAATCAAAGGATGGTTGGGGTTTTCAGTCTACCATTCGCTTCTTATGAGCTCTCTCTGTTTCCAAAAGTATTACCACCTATTATACCCCAATTAGACTGCCTTTTTCATCAGATACCTGGGAGTTATCTTCCCATTTGCTTACAGACCTCATTAATTTAGGAAAAACTGCATAGCTAAAAAAGGAATAATTTTAAAGCTGCCAATTCAGGATTGAACATCAGGATTAGGAGAAGTGATACTATGGATGGTAAGGAAAAACAGAGCAGAGGACTTGCACTCTTCGTGATTGCAATGGCATAAATATGATCGCTGATGAGGCAAATGTCCTTTCTTTTGAAAAAAATTAATTAAGGTCAGTGTGGCTCTGTCTGCAGGCTAGGACAAGGATCACTTCCCAGACACCGGGTCCTGTCACACGCCCTGAGCATAATGCTGGGATTTCCCTCAGCCTCCCTTCCTTCTCCCCTCACAGCTGGTTTCGGTGGGAACACAGGCACATTTCACAACAGAAAAAGCCCATTGTTTTTACTACTCACATAACATTTTTTTCATACTAGAAGGAACTATCGTGTACTAAAATGACCAGAAGAAATTCCTAAAAATTCAGTGATAACAAACTGCAGCCAGCTCTCTGCAGCCGAAGGCTACCAGAGCAGCTTTTCACAGGACAACTAGCTCACAAACTTGGGATGGATTTGGTTAAAGAAGTACCATCTCAGTTCCCAGATGCCCAACACAAACAAAAAATACTATAATGTCACAAAATCTTTGTGGCTCGAAAGCCACTTTCCCACTTTTAACGACTATGCGATTGGTTCTGTCATCATGATTACAGAAAATTCATATCTGATGTGGTCCACAGCTGGAAGACAGAAATCCTTGACTCTGTTCTGCATCTTACTGCTTACCAATGAAAAAAGGCTCTAAAAGCTTCAGCCTTCCCAATCACTGGAAGAGAGTACTTTTGTTCTGTGTAAGTCAATAGAATTACATCTCCCTACCTTTTTTTACGAAAGGAGAATAAGCTTCAGATTGCTTTTAAAAGGTTAGTATCCCACTGGGAAAGATCAGATTGGACTCCTCAGCAGATGTGGTTAAGCACAAGCGTGCCAGCTTATGGAAAGAAAAATAAGGGCTGGGTTTAGCAGGGCACAGGGAGCGTGCCAGCTCTGGCTAGCCACACGCAGCTGCTAGCATTACAGACCCCGAAAGGAGTTTAAGAGACAAATCGCTGCTTCACAGAGTTAGGAATGAGAAAAAAAGGTTGCCTGATGATCAGGGCCATGTGGTCAGTATACCTCCATGCAATCCATACAATTCAAATATATGTAATATTGCATATGAAAGGAAACATAGAATCAGCCCCAGTCTTTTAAGCTGTCAGCCAGCACGGGTATGCGGATGGAAGTGAAAGTTCTATTTTTAAGTAACCTCAGTTACCAACAAGAAGTGGTCTCATCTTCTACAAACTTCTAGGCGATTAAAATTGCATTCCAAATAGTGAATTGTAAACTCTTCAAGAATTGATGAATAAAGGCATTTTAACTGTATCAAAACTGAGCTCTGAAATTCTGTTCAAAGCATAAAATTAGTACCACATTTTTTCCCCCAGAAATTAGTAGCGCTAAGGGAGGCTTAAAGGTTTAAAAGGAAGCCATTGCTTCAGCAATTCACTGAATCAGACCATAAGGGATTTTGAGAGACAAGTCAATACTTCACAGTGTTAGGAACGAGAAAAAAAGGTTCCTCATGATCAGGGCCACGTGGCCAGTATACTTCCATGCAACCCCTACAATTCAAATATATGGAATATTGCATATGAAAGGAAACCTAGAATCCTTGAAAGAAGGAAAGAAAGAGACCTAGGAACCCCAACTAAACTTGTAAGTATTATTTACACAGTGAGGTAAGTCACCATGTAAAGCTGGTGAGATGGTGAAGGTGAGGTCCAGTAGAAGCAAAGAACTTGTGCGTGGTAAGGCTGCATGTTTTTAGCATCACGGTTTCCACTCCTTCCCATACGGCCTGGTCTGCTCTACTCATCAGTAACTGCCACGTGAGCAAACACACATTGACCAGACATGCTAAGCTGGTTCCTCAACCAGAAAGAGGTACCACAGCCACCCCCTCTGTCCCACACGTGCTACTGTGACTGCCGGAGGGCTTCTGCAGGCACAGATATGGTGGGGAGAAGAGGGATGAACCACAACCCCAGCTAACATGGTCAGAAGAGCACTAAAATGTGTTTAAAACCCACATTAAATGTGTTTAAAACGTCACTGAGAAATTCAGTGACTGTGACTCTCCCCAGAGCACCCTTAACTACTGTGTATTTTCATCCTGCAAAGTGAAAATGCAAACCTCCCTCTCTAACAAAAGCCAAAGCCGTTTCTTGGTAGAAGCAGGACGACAAACCAGAGCTCTGCTCCCTTTACAAAAGCCCACAGCAGCAGGATTTGCTGTGACTTTGAACAGTTTTTCTTACTGCAAAAGTATTTCAGTTGTTATCGATGTGTTATGAACCACAAAAATGCTACATCTACACGCAGCACTTACAGAACAGATTATTTCATTTGGCTATATGACAAAGCTGCAGCCACCATAGAAGTTCTATGCTGTGAGCAAATACCTAAAGTAAAATCCTGGCTTGATGAAAAGAGGGAAAAGCTCAAATGTCTAAAGTAAGGCCAAAAAATAATTTTGAACGCTGCAACAATACAAAGTCTGATAAGGGTCTGTTATCACTTGTTAACTGCTTCAACATGAGATTAGGAGAATTAGAGGCCTAAAGGTTAGAAAACGCCAGCTGTAATAGATATTTTATAGGGAGGAAGACAAGCACAGTAAAGAACAAAAGGGACTTGTGATAAAGAAAGAAAATGCTCGACTGACAGAGAAACTGCCAAAAAAATCAAGGAAGACTTAAATGCACTAATTTTTTCCTCTGTCTAAAACTGTTGAAAATCAGTTTGATCAGTCAGTCAAGAAGATTACACTGGTGTCAGGGCAATGACAGAATTATATAAATGAAGAGAATAGTGACGGCTCTAATCCCTTCCCTGGGTGAAGGAAGGAGTCCCGCAGAAGGCAGGTGTTGCAGGAAAGGCAAGAAGCTGTCAAGCTACCCTTGACCAAGTCAAAGATAAGAAGGGCCTACAGCGTAGCTCAAGGGGAAAAGTTTCAAGCTAGACCAAAAAAAAAAAATTCCCAATATATCTTGATTTAACATAAACCTAGTGAAATGCATAAACATCAATAATTACAAATTCAGTGGTTCAATATTGAATTCAATGTTAATTTTCTTCAAAAGCCAGAGCACAGGTCTACCTGGGACTCAAGGAGGTTGTCCACTCCTAGGTACATTCGACTAACAGCTGCCATCTCATTCTTGGGGCTTGAAATTCATTCAATCATATTTCCGTAGGGAGTTCATAAAACCTAATACTATCCTCACACTGAAAATAAAGATACGATCCTGGGATAGGTGCTGGCTTAGACTGATGATCAGTATACTGAGCAAGACTTGATGAAGATGGATACAAAATTGGAGCATGAGCTTTTGGGAAGGATAAAGTGTTGAAGTCCCTGCCCTTTAGGTCTGCAGAAGCAGCAGGATCCTGGCACAAGAGAGTGATAACACACGGATGAAGTGGGATGGGGAGAGATCAGCCAGAACCACAGGACAGGGCAGGATGAAATTTCTCTTCCTGCTGTGTGTTGACCATCCTAATTTGCTCTTTCATTCTCCCTGCTGCTGACTGGAGATGTTCTCCATCATAACCTGCTTTCAGATTTCATCCCAGCAATTTGAGAAATGAATCCCATGCAAGGAGAACAGAGGGAAAATAAAGGGCAATTAGAGGCACTGGACGTTAAGGAGTCACTCACGTCTGCTGACAGCTACGTTGAGGATCCAGGCAGAATTGCCAGGTGACTTACCAACAAAAGTGCTTCTTTTTTTATTGTCATTTTGTCTACGGAAAATCCCCTTACAGGTTCCACTGTGATAAAAGCAATTAGTAAAACCCACTCAAATGAAGCAAAGAAGGGTCTCATCAGCCTAGCTTACTCCCTGAGCAGAGCAATGGGAACTCATGAGGACAGTTCCTATACAGTGCAGTGAATTTCGTGAACAGTAAAAAAGCAAATTGAGAAATCAGAAAAAAAAAGCACTCTAATAACTAGTGGGAAAAAAGGGATGATACAAAATACAAAGCCTGCTGAAAGAGCAAAAAGTAATAAATACACACTTTATCCTTTACTGACGTAAATCGAGCATTACTCACTAGCCAAACCCTGCAGTCAGGTTATGATTATCAGCAGAATTGCAGCAGGGCTTAAGGACCTTATTTATATTACAGAATCCAACTGTGCTGGTTGCTTTCCATATACAGAGCAGTTTTGAGAAATTTAGCATGCAAAGTCATGTTTATTGAGGATGCTTTGACCAGCCCAACCTTGGAAAACAGAAGAGATGTCCATATTCTGTACTGACTTGCAGTAAAACTCATACTTCAGCAGACAACTAACTGATCTGTCCCTTCCACAATCTTGAGAGATTAACTGACTTCCGCGAGCAGGAAAGGTTTCCCAGTACCCTGCTGCCTTTAAGGAGATGATTTGAAATTTGTCACAAAAAGCAAAAAGAAGCATCTGATACAGCAGGGCTGAATCTGTAGCTATATCTGATCGGCGTGCCTGGGACTAAATAGGATCCCAGGGGTACAAATGGTCACGGGTGGTAACAGGAGGGATTTTGTTACCCTCCTTAGGTCCTGCCCTCTGAGAAAAGCTACAGGGGGGTTGCAATGTCCTGCACACGTGGGAATCCTAGGGCAGCCTTCACTTTGGAAGTCACCATCATCATAGCACACATGGGATTTCCACCTTCCTGCCATCTCCAACGCTGCAGCCTTTCACTGAAAACTGAGCCCGGGGTGAAGTCTTCCATTCTTCGGCTGAGGGATCAAAACCGTATCTCTGTTGGACACTCCTAACACCACCAATTACCTATAATGTTACAATTATAAGCATATTGTGTGAGTTTTTTTCACGTGGTCTGATGACAGAAACCATCCTGACATTTCAAATCAGCACATTATATTTGTGCTGAAAACAATTACAAGAAAAATCTTCCTGGGCTTTCATTTTGATGAAATGAACCTTATCACTACAGTTTAAGTTGCTTTATCCCTCACATTTCTATTCTATACAGTGCATTTAAGTCTCTGGAACTGTTGAAACACAATTTGGAGGCATGAGATCACACATATGCCTGGCTTCTAAGCAATAGTCTCAGAGGTATTATTAATAACAAGATACACTGAAATAGTGCGCAAAACAAAACAAACAGGATTTTTTTTAATGTCTAAGCAAAAAAAATGCAACATGGATTCATCTGGTCCCATCAGAATTATCTCTGGGTTTTAACAGCCTTGTTTGGAAAAAAACCTGGCTGTTCTTCTCCTTCCCAAAACAAGCAAGGAAGTGTGCAATGCAGAGACTACAGAGCAGCAGCAGGCAGCAGACATTCATTGGTCCACCCAAATGTTCTTGGGGTGAGGAGAAAGGATAGACAGCAAGTTGCTTCAGTCTTTAGTAACGTGCCATCGAGGCACAAATAAAGATATTGCAGATGAGCTTGCCTGTGCCTTTAAGCCGGTATTTATTTGCAACAGCAGTATTCAATACTTTGAGCAGGAGATGGATGGCCTTGTTTGTTAGTTTTGGATGCCGTCTTAGGCTATCTTTCATTGCTTTTAATTAAATCTTTTCAACGTTTAAAAGGACATACACATCCACTAAGGAGACTGAATTCACCCTGCTTTCTTAAAGTGAAGACAGAATGGTAAGGACAACCTACGGGATAAGCACTGGACTACTCATCACTCAAAGGACAAATTAAACCAAAGGCAGGACGTCTTTCCACGCCCAATTTCAACCACAATTGTGTTTAAGCACAATTTAGCGTAGTTGATGCAGTAGACACTGCAATGGCCCAGACTATACAGGAGACAAGACTGGATGGGTCACAACAATTGTGCTTTATTGGACGTCTGTTCCTGAGGGCAAAATGCAAAGGTATGTCCTACTTCTGTAAATGAGATTACGAAGCCAGGAAGCCTGATCTTTCTTTTGAGCTCAACAGATCTCAGCATTGTCTATTTTAGCTTCTTACCACTGCAGAGCCAACAGGAGAGGCTTGCACAGTTTTATTTTAAAGTCTTCATAACAACAGATTTTTAAGGCTCTAAATTTATTACAGTTGATGTTGTTCTATCTAAGGAAGTCCACAGGTTATGAAAAAAATCCCTTCACTCATAATGTGGTAATATCAAGTAGGATCTAGCGGCATTTTCACTACATAGGATGCAAGAAACTAAACAGCTTACAGAAAAAAAAAATCTGACTCATTCACATATGCAAGATTTCTTTGAGGCTTAATTATCATTTTTGTATCTTAAAGCAGCAATGCCAGAAATTCAGCTGTCTGTTCAACCACAGCCCAGACATTGCACAAGCAGCTGTTTCCCAAGCCACTGAACACTGACACACATAGGGAACCTCTCCAGCCCTGCTGTGAACAATTCTGTGTCGCTCCTTAGCAGCGACAGATAATTTAACCTGGCTTTAAAGGATATTATGTGCAAGCTGCTAGGACACAAACTTCACACTTCCCTCGTTTGGTCCTCAGAAGGAGCCCAGGCTCTGAACCTGGCTTCTTGCACTTGATCCAGGACCTGAAAACGAATCTCCATCAGTCACGTATGCTCTGATGGCAACTGTTACTGAAAAGCCCAGACATCATTTTGGTACTGTCATGCACTGTAAGCTTAATTTCATCATCAGATACACACATCTAAGTCCTACTGCTGTTGAATCACAATTTTTCAGGCATGTATTTGGGGTTAAAAAGAACACCACGTACAAGTCTGCCCTCCTAGAACTTTCACTTTTCCTCCCCATTTTGCCTGAATATCAATTCCGTGGGTTCATCGTGTTTTACAATCGGTGCTTGGATGACTCCTGAACTGAGTGACATTTTCACTTCTCGTACAGCTACACAGCTGCTCCTTTGTAAATGGGAATCGCACACAAATATTGCAGTGCGGGCTCTGGCAACATGCCTCGCCCTCAGCTGTAGGGCTTGGAAATTTGCTATTTAAGCAAAACATTCATTGTTCTGAAAACTAACCTAGACATCTGAAAATCTTTAAAACATTTGAAAAAATCCCATCCAACAGAACAACAAAATTTTTCAAAAGGAATAAGGAAGAAACACATAGTCCGCTGGAAACATTTTACAAACGCTGGTACCTACCAAAACAAAAGTAAATCTTCCAGAGAGGCTTTTTCTGTATTAATGAAGCATAAATCTGAGATGAGTAAATATCACAGATCAATTCCTGAACAGCTGAAGGAAAAAATTATACCTTGTCATCAATCCACCGTTTGAGCTATTTTCAGAGAAGCTTCCCAAATACGACTCCCAAAGCTTCTCATGCTGAAAAAACAGCTGGAGAGAATTAGTATGGCTCTGATCTATCACACACCAGAAGCTCTGAAGAGGAGCTATTGTAAGCTAACAAAACATGCCAGCACTGAAGAAGAAAACATGGAATGGTACTTCCCAACTAGGGAAGCAATGACCAAACGCTTCTGTAGCATCACTTGAGCGGACCAGCAATGGAAGTCGCTCAAATTCTCTCCGAGGAGATACCAGCAACTGTCCTTCTTTTGGTAAGCATCCTGCTCTTGTTAACGAGACTAAATAAGAGTATCTGAAGACTTTGATTTTTCTTGAGGCCCTATTAGAAACTTGGAGACTCTCTCAAGCCTTCAGACACTACAGTATCACACTATGACAAACGGGCAAATTCACCCTTTTGCTGGCATGGCATGATTACAAAGGGAAAGAAATAGAGTACAAAAAGACTGAAATACTGACTTCTCAGGAACTTAATTTTAATGATCGATTCTCCATTAATTCTGACTACTAACAGCAGTAGTTTCTCTTGTTAAGGAATTGTGAAGGTTTCTCTGGGGTTGGTTTTTTTTACAGTAATTGCTGCCAGAGCTAACATTTGCAAAATTTCTGCATTCTCACAGTGTTGAAATGAGACCATCTTTTTTTTTTTAAATACTACATCACTTCAAAAAGTAATGAAAAAGTGGCGATTTTCTGTGATCATCTTTTCAACACACCATTCAAAAACTTCACATTTTGTTCCATCTTTTTAGGTGAGGCAAGTGACGGAAGAAGTCGTAATGACCACTCAGGAAGAATCTGGGGAAGGGCCTTCTGAGAAGTAAGGAACTGGGGGAAGGAAAGAGCAGACCACTGAGTGGTTTGCTGATTTTTCTGGGGAGTCACAAGAAATCAGATTGGCAGCCACACTCGGCAACGCTGCACTCTGTCTCAGCCATCAGTAGCAGATGGACTTGTACAAATAAGAACTCCATGGCTGCAGAGTAAGGCTGTCAGCAAGCAACAAGAGGAGCTTATGATAAAGATGCAGAGGCTCTCTGAGAGGTCCCTGGGATGCCATGGGCCAGGAAGGAGATGCTTCTTCAACGTCGCGCTGTGGACGTGAGCCCACAACATGCAGTGTTGCAATCTGGGTTTTTACTGCAGCTTCAGAAAGGGACAGCTGTGTGATGGAGAGAATGCTCCTCTACCATCCCATTTTAGCTTCATTTTGCTCATCTGTTCTTCCTTCGTGTGCCCCCGTAGGGCTTGAGCAGGGTGTCCCTGTCAGGACGCCATGCAACGCTCTCCCAAATCAACAGGGACACATCCGCTGCACTCAGCTAGAACCTACAGTATGAGAGAGCATTATTTTTTTAAGAACATTAGACTATTGCTTAGGAAACTACACGATTAAATCACGAGAAGCACAACCATAGCATTTTTCTGCTGATTTGAATTACGAATAGAAAGTACGAGCAGTTAAGAGGAAACAAGATATGTTCTATATGAGAGCCAAGATTTTTTTTCCTGACATGTGCCAAACAAGGAGAAGAAACAGAAGAATCTGGCACCATTAAAAACAGTTTGTGGAGAAAGGAACTGAATATCTACAGCCAAGCTCCATGTGGTTTGTAAAGAGGAAACTTTTGTTTTATGGGACTCTCAGTCAGCCAAAATTCTCCCAGACGGCGTGCAAATGGATATTAGCCTAAAAACCTACATGCATCTTGTAGAAGGATCAGTAAATGGTGGGGAAAGAAAAGGAACTCTACTGAAGTTTTAAATCAGAATTCAAAATCTGCCTCATGGTTGAAAAAGTTAGTTTACCAGACAGCTATAATGTCATATATGGTAAGTGTGTTGGAAAGGAAAGGCAGCAAGTTAAAGCATAAAACTAGAAGTCAGGAAAATGAGTTCCAACCCTGGCTCCACTACCAAATAGCTCTATAAAACTTGGATAAAAGAAAAGACGACTGCCAACTTAACTGTGAGATTTTCCTTAACTTCATATAGTGTATTAACATTGCACTTATGCTGTTTCTTTTAGCTTCTGTATTTCCCCCACTCCCTGGCATTACAATGCACTAAGTTAAATAAGTGACTAGATGGAGTACTGAGAACAGTTATATTACTTTACCAAAACAAGCCCTGCTCAACTTCTTAATCAAAACACTTGACTGAAAGAAAAACCCAAGTAATTTTATATGGGACTATAATTCTCATAACTGAGCAAAACACTGACATGATCCAACAGCTTAGCTGAATATTGCAAAAAAATGTGGCAATTTCTGGCTTAAAACAGTAACTAGAACTTGTACTTCAGCATACAGTAGAAAGGGAATGGGCAGGTAACAGTTCCTCAGCACATCTTGCGTGGTTATTCCATGGAAGAATTTTTTTGAGCTTCTCTGAGGACCTTCTGAGTGCCCTGTGAAGCATTTGGCTGCATTATCCATAAATCAAGAGGAGCCCACATTGACCTCCAATTTACAACAGGGGAACTGAGGCAGAGTCCGCAGGCAAGACCGCAAGCTCGGGGATCACCCAAGTCCCTGCACCCCACCGAAGTCACTCCCCGCTGATGGAGTTGGGGGCCCAGGTAGCTCGGTGGGTCCTGCTGTCACCTGACAATGTAGCAGCTCTCTAGTTACATCACCGATAATAAAAACACATGAGGTGGCAAATTTCACCATCATGCCTGAAGGAGTAGTAGTTAATAATTCCTCTAAGAGGATACCAGGATTAAGATTTGCCCCTTTCCGTGTTTCTCCACACCAGCCTTTATATGTAACATTTCAGCTAAGATTTGCCAATTAGCATGCTTTCCTCCTTTAAATAGAGTAGTAAGCATGAACTGCATTTTTTAAAGCAGTCTGTATTTGCTTGGATTTTCCTCATTTGTACCTTTAAGACTATCAGCTTGGAGGAGGATCAGAAGGGTTAGTCGTTCAGTACTTTCGGTAAGCTATGGACATTTGTGTACAGTGCTCTAGATGGATGGTCCATGCTTCATGTTGCACAGGAATAATAAAAAGAGCTGAAAGCAAGTCCCTTTAATTCTTGTCCTTTAATTTTATTTCCTCCAAAGAATAATGAACAGAAGAAAGCAAAACCAAGCACTCTGAGAGGAAAAAAAAAAAATTACAAGCATTTTTCATAAAATACACTGGAAAGAAAAAACACTGTAAAAGTAAAAACCATTGTATTTTAGTGAGAAATCTGAAGCTAGCAGCTCTTATTGCCACTAGAGATATCTCCACCACACACACACATAGATTTACCAGGATGGCATCTACTGATGGGTTCTGGATGCTAATCAAGATCAGACCAGGTACAAACTAAAGCTGAACAACCCCCAACAAAGTAGGTCAAAAAAACTGGGAGGGAAGGGAAACTGTTGCTAGGTGGCAGTGTACCTTAAGCAAAGAATACTGTAAATCATAGATGATTGGAAAAGTTCGTTATCTGCTAAAAGAAGTGTCATCTTCAGTGTCATCTTCAAAGCCTTGGTAGAAAGCAGAACCCAAGATGTACATGATACCCAGACTACATATGAGAAGGATGAGAAGCAGCACTGAAAAAAAAAAAAGAAAAACCAGTCTTGAGACACGCTATCATGCAAGACCCACAACATAACGGCTCTCCAAGTCTTTAGTGCCGTAAGAGAACTCAAAAGCCAGTGAAGTGAGTCTTGTACACCTTGAGAAGGCTATGGTTTTGCTCACTTTGTTTTATTCAACCTTCCCTAAGCTCTTACCAGAAGAAGCAAGCAGAGAAATAAGCTTCCACCACATCTTGGCACAGCAGTGAACAGTTGACAGAAAACCTAAGTGTGATGGTGAGAAAGAAAGGTTTTTTAAGGCTACTTAAGAAACAGAATCGCTACTTTTCTGCCTTAAACAGTTTCAGTCTTCAGTCCTAATCTCTTCAGAGTGGAGCAAGAGTGGACAGCGACATTAAACAAAAGGAGGTCATGAAAATGCATGCACTCCCTAGAACTCCAACCACAAGGGATGGAGGAAAAGGCCTCTGTAGAGAGCCAAGGTAAGAAGGAAGAGGCTAGATTTTTTCTGGTATCCTTCTATCTGTCCTTCCTGATGTTCCCTCCAACTGAAAACTACCTTAACATATTGCCTAAATTAGCAGAAGTGGTAAAAAAGACAGGCTGATGACATCTTGTGAACTACAATTCGCTTGGTAAGAGAGCTGTTAGCAAGCTCACAGCTTGTCACAGAGAAGGATAAGATGTTCTTGAAGGCAAAGACGAAATCTATATTCTTTTCAACAATATCTGTCTGGGTTCAAGAGAGCAATTTTTTGGAAAAGTATCTTAGATGAATGAGACTGCATAGATTGGAGGTATTTTAGAGGATAGAATAAAAGAGAAAAATGAAAGACACTTTGCTCCAACAAGGCTTTAAATCCGTAACTCAGGCCATAGCAAAATCCTTTCTGAGAAATTTATCAAGTAATTCTTCTGCTGTTGACTTTAATCTACAATTATGCTCTGTAAGTTTTTTTAATACCATGTTCCAATGCACTAGAAACTGGTCAGAAGTAATATGTTAGAACATATGTGCCTCATCTAACCCAGCATGGGAATTCCTATACTGCTGTACAGTAAAACCCACACAGGTTACACGTACCGTATACTGTATCACTCCTTGCAAGCAATCTTGACTGTGAAGCCCATTCATAACAATTAACATACCAACCTTACCAACCTATAGAGGTGCAGAGGGAATAATTTTTACAATCCCCTTGGTGCAGCTCCCAGGACATGTGTTAATTTTCCAAGCAGACATAAACCTCTGATGAGTATTTCCAGGTTGGGTCTGTATCTTCTTTATCTGACAAACATTGAGATGCAAACCTCAGGACAGCAAGATCCAATTTCAACGGATAAATACGGACGCAATAATCTTTGTTCCACTTCTCTCCACTGTCCCCTTCCCCAAAGCCGGTGGTTTTAATTTGTGGTCAGACTCAGCCTCTTCCTCTTCCTGGTAATTTGCAGGGTCCGGCCCAGAAGGAGCGAGGCAGAGAGCGTCCCAGTCTTGTCCCCAAACTCCTGGTTAAAATTTCTCATCGTTTTCAGTCATGGACACGCAATAAACACTACCAGCCAAAAATAAGTAGCAATTTGAGCAAGAAAAAGTGGAATAGTATCACATCTATAGAAGTGAGAAGGAGCCAAAGCCACCCCCTGTCGATGCTGAGGGCCCTTCCCTGAGGTGGGCAGCGTGGCTGCCGAAGAGGAGCAGGAGTCGGCTTTGTCTGTCATCTCACCTCCCGCTCTGTGAGACTCTGCACAGCTAGTGGAAAAACAGTTTGAAAACAAAAAACCCAACAACATAAACCTGGAGCTGACTTAGACATTTTATGAAGACAAAAGAGAATAACCTGTGCAATCTCCAGGCTAGGAAGCCATCAGGTTTTGCCATAGCAAAAATCGTTTCTTGCAGGGGCACAAAGGAAACTCTCTCTGGAGAAAATACATTCCCCAGCAAACAGCCTAGATAGTTTTTTCTTCATTAACCAGTAAGAAACAGATCTTTCTGTAGCATGCAGAAGGCACTGAGCCTCAGTTGACACTGAAGTTTAACTCAAAATAAAATTTTCTGTGATTAAGGAAACTTTTGTTCCACTTCTGTTTCTTACCATCTGTGATACAAAACCTGGCAAAGACTTCAATTAGTTTCCTTTGTGTTATTACTGCCACCAGCACTCAAATGATAAACATTTATACAAAAGGAAATTCCTCTTCCTTTCTTTGCTGTCTCCAAAGAGTAGATCTAAATATTTTAATAAGAAAATTTGAACTGAACTCACCCTGATCTCGTAATGCCAGATTACACCAACCACACTACAGAAAAAGGCAACGGCAGATTAACTCAATACAACACCTCTGCTGACAAAATCTTTTCCCTGGTAATGAGCACTCAGCCTGAGAGGAAATGAAGCAGAAGCACCTCACACCAAGAAAGGTGAAATCCTGCAACATCTGCTTAAGGAACATCGGGGATGGATTTGGGGAGTTTTCTGCTCTGAGACATACCAACCCTCATTACGCTCCTGGATGCGTTAACTCTCAGAGCCACACAGGTGGTTGTGGTTCAACTCAGTCGAGCGGGACAGAGGCATCATCCAGCAAAACAAACTTACTGAACCCTGCAGTGCAAGTTAGCACTTAGCAGCACTTATTTACTGACTACTCTTTACTTATATATACACACATTAAACTACTGTTGTTGTCCTGATGGAACCCATGCATGGCTGTGGTTAAGGTGTTATATTTGATTATTCTGGTAAAGTTTATCTTAGTACCTTAAACACAACGATCCCTTTATACAAAGTTTGCACACTGGTACAAGCATATCAGCATTAGGGCAACATACTAATTTCTATACAAACACATGCATAGGCGAAGTAGCACCATTTCTCCTAACATAGGCAAGCTCTACAAAACCAGAATCGTTTGCGTTTCTGTCCAAACAGGTATGATTCGCGACCAAGAGTACAACCTTGACTTTGGCATTTATTCATGCAGTAATTTCCCCAACAGCCTCGATGTCAACAGGTTCCCAAATGGGTTTTGTGGATTCCTGAGGGGGGGCAGCCCTGCCTGCTGCTAGGTTTGTTAGATTCAAATAGAGGAAAGGGAAAGAAGAAATCTGACACATGGAGGCCACATGGGGATGGATAAACAGATAAGGGTCAGAGAAGCAAGGGGAGATCACAAACTTGCACCAAATCTGGGGAGCATGAACTAAGCCTTATCCCCACTTTTTAATCCACTGTACCCTTAGTACAGCTTTTCTTCCAACACATCAGAAACGGCTGCTGAAGGCAGCCAGGCTGCTGCCAGGCATCTCTCAAGACGATGCACAATTTCTTTTCTTCCTTTATGCTAAATAAAGATTAATTAATTGCACATTGTATTGGAGCAGGACAGCACTTCAACACCAGCACCTTACGCTGAGGGCTGTACTACACGGTGGTTGATGGGTTTTTCCACGTTTTATTTCCAGTTGCTTGCATGCTAGTGCTTTGTACACTTCTTCAGGATTTAAAGTAGTTTATTAATCAAACAGTAGTTTGGTTTTTGGGGCAAGACAGTATGCCTTCTTGCTGAGGCCTCCTGTAAAATATCATTCTGTTGTGGCACAAATGCCCAAACAGTTTTGCTACAGACTCCAAAGAGCTGACTTAAAACATTACAGCCACGAGGGTTATGAAAATAACTCAAAATGGGTTCTTTGATCTGTTTCCATTACCACTCACATCTGGCTGAAAACTTTACAAGCAAGAGCTTTGCTTGTTTCCATTTTCAAAAATTCAGTCTTTAACAATTCTTCTAGAATTTCTACTAATGACAGGCACAATTTTATAGTATTGCTGCACCAGTATAACATCTTCTAGCCCTAAAATGACACCCAAACTCATTTGGCCTGACCCAGGCTTCACTGCTCCCCTTTTGTTTTCTGTGCTGACCACCTTCAGGCAGCTAAACTTGCAGGAAACTAAACCTAATTTTAAAAAGTATATAGTTTTTTTGCTGGTTTAACTCCCAGAACCAGCTCACAGAGGGTCAGATAAGCAACAGGGAGGAGGAGGGGGAGTGACCAGTTGAGCAGCAGCTATCATAGAATCATAGAATTGTTATGGTTGGAAGAGACCTCAAAGATCCAACCATCTACCCAACACCACCATGCCCGCTCAACCCACTAAACCATGTCTCGAAGTGCCACATCTAAACGTTTTTTGAACACCTCCAGGGATGGTGACTCCACCACCTCCCTGGGGAGCCCGTTCCAACGCTTAATGACTCTTACAGTTAAGAAGTTCCTCCTAATGTCCAACCTGAACCTCCCCTGGCGCAACTTGAGGCCGTTTCCTCTTGTCCTATCCACTCGATAAGCTGAGCTGAAACATGGAGGCACATCCTAAAGTACTCTGTCACATGGTTTGTCTTACGGGATGACCCCACTGGAATATTGGGATGGATGTCTTCCACTTAAGGGATGGATTGGGCTCTCCAGCTCAAATCACATTAATAACGGTTCCAAAACAGATGCAATGGAAATAATCCATTTCTGTTTAGAGTCAGTGATCAGACGTCTTCTGGGATCAAAACAAGAATTCTCACTGGTTTTCTCTGTTACTTGATTCATTCTATACATGGTCCCAAAGTTAGGGTTATTGGTCTGAAAACTGCCAGATTGACTTTGTGACTCTTTTTTAGAGGCTAGCACTGCAACTTCTTTTTTGCATTTGTATGTCTACACCTTCCAAACATAACTTTTAATGGTTAGGAAAAGTAACTGTTTGTTATTTAGAATTAAATTTAATATTTGCTATGCATTTCATTATGCAATTTGAAAAAAAAAAAAAGCAAACAATACAGTGAATACCGATCCCTCCCTTTCTTCCCTCCCCCTCCACCAAGCCTTTACACACCTTTACTCATCAGCTGTGGAACAGACACTGAAGAGCATCAAGTATTGGTAACACAAGAGAAAAATACCTGGGAAAAGGTTATCATATAAAGAACAGGTATTCTTCAAAGACAGTAGCTCCAGACTGTGCTGCTTTCCCTCCAAAACACCTGCAACTTCTACTTAAAGTGTCCCAAAATATATGTGTACCTTCTGCGAAGCTTTAGGTCGTGTCATTGAAAGAAACGAAAGGCAACACCATGACAGACACTAAGAGAAGTCACCAAAATGCCCATGACCCGAGCTGCA
>NW_009619719.1:70119-70382 GCF_000690535.1 Cariama cristata
AATCCAGCCCCAACATTTGTCCCCCTGCCCCAGCAGCCAAGCTCAGCGCACCTTGGACTCGTGGGCACGGTTACCCGCTGCGCCCAGGGCACACACGGGGCACACGCAACGGTCAGGGTTTTAGCAAACCTAAGGGTCACTTATGTTCGCATGCCAAACGGCCAGGGGCCTGGCTGTGTGCTCCGGTCACCCCTTGCCTCGGAGCACGGACTTCCACGCACCCACGAAAGGCGAGACCAACCTGCCCCGCGGGCTCCGGCCGC
>NW_009619720.1:0-744 GCF_000690535.1 Cariama cristata
CTCCGGACACCGGTAAAGGCCATGTCCCGACGGTGGCGGCGATACCTGGGAGCGGGAAACCCTCCACCGGCTCTGGCTCAGGTGCTGAGTCAAGTGGGGGTCCCTGGGCCCGGCTCCCCATCCTGCCCCGGGCTGGCAGGGGCCACAAAAAATTGGTCAGATTTGGGCAATATTTGTTTTTGTCCTCTTTGATCCAAAGCTTGCTGGAGCGGGAGACGTGGCCGCTCCTGCCCAGTCTGCCTTTCTGCGTTTCTCTTTGGCTGTTACAATCAAATATTGGTTGGAAATAAAGGCAAGGGCAGGGTCCACGGAGCAGCAAGCACCAGCAAGGGGGCTTTGCGTCTCCAGAGCGCTGTGCGAACGCGGGCTGATTAATCAAGTTAATTAAACAGCCCTGTAAGTAAAGTAGCAGCAGCCACTCGCAATCTGTTGCCGGTTGGAAGCGCGCAGACTTCGGCATGAGGACTTTGAATGTCTAATCTCAGCGGCTTGAAAACAGCAATGACGGGGGAAAAAAATTAAAATTCCCTGGGAAAAAAAAAAAAAAAAGCTAAAAATGCCTGTTCTCCATGGGACACCCCTTACCTGGCACCATGGTGGGGGGAGCCAGCCCTGCCATCGGGGTCTTACAGCCCACTCCAGCAAGGTCTTTGTCACCAGGGAGCTGCAGGGATCACAGTGAGGATGAGGATGGGGCTCCCTCCCTGAACCGCCAGCTGCCTTCCTCAGCGTGGGATCTGGCTG
>NW_009619720.1:760-3933 GCF_000690535.1 Cariama cristata
CCCCCCCACTCCAGCATTGCTCCCTGCTGTGGGACAAACAAAGGAGGAGAGCAGCGTGAGGAACCTGCAAAAGCCTGCTGAGATGGGGATTTGCAATTACTGAGGGGGGCGGGGGGAGGACATGGGACACCGGGCATGGATGGGAACAGGAGGAGCAGCCCTTTTCCATGGGGCAGCATCTCCTTCCTCAGGAGCACCTTGTCCAGGAGCTGATGGAGGTGCCTCAATACCCAGCACCATGGCTGCTCCCACCCAGATGGGTGCTTCAGAGGGGGTGGTGTGGAGAGGAGAGACGAGAGCCTTGTGGGCTCTGCTGGGCCAGCCCAGGGCCATGCCTCATCCTTCAGGGCAGAGCTGGCCATCGTCATGGACCTGCCCTGCCAGGCCACACCGTGGTCATGCCTCATTGCCTCCAGACTGGAGGTGGCCATGGTGATGGACCTGCCCTGCCAGGCCACCTTGGGACCATGCCATCCCCTCCACACTGAAGATGGCCATGGTGATGGACCTGCCCTGCCAGGCCACCTTGGGACCATGCCATCCCCTCCACGCTGAAGATGGCCATGGTGATGGAGCTGCCCTGCCAGGCCACCTTGGGACCATGCCATACCCTCCACGCTGACGATGGTCACTCCACGCTGAAGATGGCCATGGTGATGGAGCAGAGATAACCCAGCACACAGGGACTGTCACCACGGGAAGCCCTCGGTGGAAGGAGACCCAGCCCAGGCTGTGCCAGAGCAGAGCTGCCTTTGCACAGTCATTTCCCTGTCACCTCGGGTGAATCGTGCAAGATCTCTGTATCGCAGCTTCCCTTGCAGTAAAATGGGAGTCATCGCTGTTAATTACCTACCTCATGGGGAATTAATTAATGTTTGCACTCCACTTTGAAAAGGCTGATTATTAATTAGAAGATTATACGTCAAATAAGGGGAGCCACAAGGCATGGGTACAGCTGATGGCCCTTGCGGCTGTAAAGCTTGGTCCACGAACGCGCTGATATGGGGTCTGCAGAAAATGGCAGCGGGAAGAAGTCCTACAATAGCACTGGGGTGATGGGTTTGGGATGGGGAACATCAGCAGGAGGTCAGGTCCAGGTGGGGAGGCCACCATGGCTCATGGGGGTCTTGGTCAGCTGGATGGGGCGTGCATCAGAAGGATGGGGTGCTCCGCTCCGCTGCATCCCGGTGAGCCGGTTGGGTGGAGCAGGGCTGGGGAGCCACGGATGCCCATTAGGCAGGGAGGGGAATTACCGGGCAATTAGTGTCTCTTGATTATTGGACTGAATCAGAAAGCAATCAATCCGCTAGCATCCGGCAGGCAGTAACACCGGCCCCGTGTCTCCTGGCTTTCAGGAGCGGTGAGATTTGGCCTCAGTGGGAATGGCAGGATGTGGCCCACAGCACACGGCCGGGTGCCACCGCTTCCTCCCAGCCTGAAGACGCTTTGACAGAGAAGCCACCAGTCAGTCACCGTGTTCACCACCCAGACCATGCACGGTGTGACGGACCAAGCCGGCTCCACTGGCCACGGCTCGGGGCTCTCCTCCCGTCTGCTCCCGGGGTGTTGAAAGAACCAAGAGGAAAGAAAGGGGAACCGAGCGAAGAGCTCCCCGGCCATCCTGTTGCCCTTGGGCAGACAGCGCAGGCTCCTGAGTTTCCCTGTTTTGCTTCACTTCTCTCTGCTTGTCCTTGGTGCTCGGCTCACCCCGGCTCTGGACAAAACTATCCGGGGGAGGATCCTCCTGCCCTTCGCTGGCTGATACGGCCGGGCTTGTATTTCTGCACTTGTGGAACAACACGTGAGCTCTCCTTTCCACTCGCTTCTTCCAGCCCTTCGCCTAGAGCAAAAGCCCTTTGCCCACACAGGGATGGCATCTGCCACACTTTTGGGGAGAGAAGGGTCAAGGAGGGGTGGAAATAATCCTGGCAGCTTTTGGGGCTGGCTTGAATTTCTGCACATCCCCTTCGGTGCCAACTCCTCCATCGCTGTCCCTGCCATATGCTCAGGCCTCTCTTCTCTCCCTCCTGCTGTCATGACAATGAGAAAAGAGGTGGAAACTTCTGAAACCAGCCCAGTTGTTTTAAATCGCCCTCCCGCAAAAATCGCTGAGGCTTTTTGGAGTGCTGCCTTTCCCCTCCCTTCCAACTCCCCAAGGGGAAGAGGGAAAGGCTCTGGCCACATCCCCTATTTCACAGACACACGGGGACCATCCCAGTGCCTTCCTCTTTTTCAATTCACTCCTTGCAGCATCATCTGCAACGGGAATTTGAAGGAGGTAAAATCTAAGCAGGAACCCCAGGCCCACCTCCCGTTTTGGAGATGTTTGGGGGCCTCACCGCAGCCCCCTCCTCTCCCTTTATAGGAACATGTTCAGCGTTAAAACCTGAAGCAAAACATCCCCTGACATTTTCCTGACTCGTTGTGTTGCATCCCCGATGCTAGCTCATCTCCAAGGAGCTGCAGACTCTCCTCTCCCCCTTTAAGCATCACTCTCCACTCTCATACATCCCTCCCAGAGGTTCCTGCTCCTTTTTATTGATTCTCGAGCTCCCTCCGATTTATCAGTGCCCTTTGCAGAGAAATGAAAGCCTTTCCCTCTGCAGACCTCCATGTCCAAGGGACCATTCTCCCCTGATCCGCTGCATCCACGTGGATGGGCTAACGGTGCATCGAGCATCTCTCCCATCCACAATGAAGGTAAATCATTATGTTGTATCACGCTGAAAAACTCTATAAATTCACTGCTTTCCAGCTTCAGGGCACCGATAGACAACCTGTGCCAGGTTTTGCTGAGGCTGTTGGAAAGGGCATAGCCCTGCCCAGGTAGCAGAGGTGGTAGAAGGGGACATGTGCCTGGTTTACACCCCGCTGTCCCTGAGAACAGGACTTTGCTGGAGGGCTTGAAGCCGTGAGCAGTGATTTTTTTCCCCACCCATTTCCCCAGCCTGTCCTCACTGTCTCCAGCCCCATCTCTCCATGCCCCCGTGCCTTCCCCAGCCCCTTCACTGCGTACCCCTGAGCTGATCGCTGCGCCAACATTTCCAGATCATGATGCTGGCCCCAGGATACCCCCAGCCCACGCAGGCAGCAGGAGACCAGGGCTTCGTTCCCAGCCTTGCAGGCAGCCGGGTAAGCAGCCGTCCGCCGGTGCCTGGGCTGGGCATCCTCTG